>NW_027193359.1:0-40255 GCF_032444005.1 Ranitomeya imitator
TTTCGAATGACTGGTCCTCAGTGTTGTGAGAACGATGACTGGTTAAAATTTTTGGTGGTTTCTTGTTCAGTCCATAGGCCTACATCATGTGGCAAACGGTGAGCATGTGGCTCTATTAGTATAGGAGATACCTGAAAACATATCACACTTTTCATCATAGTGCTTTTACCAATGCATAAAATGCATGGAGAAGTCATTTCGAATGACTGGTCCTCAGTGTTGTGAGAACGATGACTGGTTAAAATTTTTGGTGGTTTCTTGTTCAGTACATAGGCCTACATCATGTGGCAAACCGGTGAGCATGTGGCTCTATTAGTATAGGAGATACCTGAAAACATATCACACTTTTCATCATAGTGCTTTTACCAATGCATAAAATGCATGGAGAAGTCATTTCGAATGACTGGTCCTCAGTGTTGTGAGAACGATGACTGGTTAAAATTTTTGGTGGTTTCTTGTTCAGTCCATAGGCCTACATCATGTGGCAAACCGGTGAGCATGTGGCTCTATTAGTATAGGAGATACCTGAAAACATATCACACTTTTCATCATAGTGCTTTTACCAATGCATAAAATGCATGGAGAAGTCATTTCGAATGACTGGTCCTCAGTGTTGTGAGAACGATGACTGGTTAAAATTTTTGGTGGTTTCTTGTTCAGTCCATAGGCCTACATCATGTGGCAAACCGGTGAGCATGTGGCTCTATTAGTATAGGAGATACCTGAAAACATATCACACTTTTCATCATAGTGCTTTTACCAATGCATAAAATGCATGGAGAAGTCATTTCGAATGACTGGTCCTCAGTGTTGTGAGAACGATGACTGGTTAAAATTTTTGGTGGTTTCTTGTTCAGTCCATAGGCCTACATCATGTGGCAAACCGGTGAGCATGTGGCTCTATTAGTATAGGAGATACCTGAAAACATATCACACTTTTCATCATAGTGCTTTTACCAATGCATAAAATGCATGGAGAAGTCATTTCGAATGACTGGTCCTCAGTGTTGTGAGAACGATGACTGGTTAAAATTTTTGGTGGTTTCTTGTTCAGTCCATAGGCCTACATCATGTGGCAAACCGGTGAGCATGTGGCTCTATTAGTATAGGAGATACCTGAAAACATATCACTACTTTTCATCATAGTGCTTTTACCAATGCATAAAATGCATGGAGAAGTCATTTCGAATGACTGGTCCTCAGTGTTGTGAGAACGATGACTGGTTAAAATTTTTGGTGGTTTCTTGTTCAGTCCATAGGCCTACATCATGTGGCAAACCGGTGAGCATGTGGCTCTATTAGTATAGGAGATACCTGAAAACATATCACACTTTTCATCATAGTGCTTTTACCAATGCATAAAATGCATGGAGAAGTCATTTCGAATGACTGGTCCTCAGTGTTGTGAGAACGATGACTGGTTAAAATTTTTGGTGGTTTCTTGTTCAGTCCATTAGCCTACATCATGTGGCAAACCGGTGAGCATGTGGCTATATTAGTATAGGAGATACCTGAAAACATATCACACGTTTCATCATAGTGCTTTTACCAATGCATAAAATGCATGGAGAAGTCATTTCGAATGACGGGTCCTCAGTGTTGTGAGAACGATGACTGGTTAAAATTTTTGGTGGTTTCTTGTTCAGTCCATTAGCCTACATCATGTGGCAAACCGGTGAGCATGTGGCTCTATTAGTATAGGAGATACCTGAAAACATATCACACTTTTCATCATAGTGCTTTTACCAATGCATAAAATGCATGGAGAAGTCATTTCGAATGACTGGTCCTCAGTGTTGTGAGAACGATGACTGGTTAAAATTTTTGGTGGTTTCTTGTTCAGTCCATTAGCCTACATCATGTGGCAAACCGGTGAGCATGTGGCTATATTAGTATAGGAGATACCTGAAAACATATCACACGTTTCATCATAGTGCTTTTACCAATGCATAAAATGCATGGAGAAGTCATTTCGAATGACGGGTCCTCAGTGTTGTGAGAACGATGACTGGTTAAAATTTTTGGTGGTTTCTTGTTCAGTCCATTAGCCTACATCATGTGGCAAACCGGTGAGCATGTGGCTCTATTAGTATAGGAGATACCTGAAAACATATCACACTTTTCATCATAGTGCTTTTACCAATGCATAAAATGCATGGAGAAGTCATTTCGAATGACGGGTCCTCAGTGTTGTGAGAACGATGACTGGTTAAAATTTTTGGTGGTTTCTTGTTCAGTCCATTAGCCTACATCATGTGGCAAACCGGTGAGCATGTGGCTCTATTAGTATAGGAGATACCTGAAAACATATCACACTTTTCATCATAGTGCTTTTACCAATGCATAAAATGCATGGAGAAGTCATTTCGAATGACTGGTCCTCAGTGTTGTGAGAACGATGACTGGTTAAAATTTTTGGTGGTTTCTTGTTCAGTCCATTAGCCTACATCATGTGGCAAACCGGTGAGCATGTGGCTCTATTAGTATAGGAGATACCTGAAAACATATCACACGTTTCATCATAGTGCTTTTACCAATGCATAAAATGCATGGAGAAGTCATTTCGAATGACGGGTCCTCAGTGTTGTGAGAACGATGACTGGTTAAAATTTTTGGTGGTTTCTTGTTCAGTCCATTAGCCTACATCATGTGGCAAACCGGTGAGCATGTGGCTCTATTAGTATAGGAGATACCTGAAAACATATCACACTTTTCATCATAGTGCTTTTACCAATGCATAAAATGCATGGAGAAGTCATTTCGAATGACGGGTCCTCAGTGTTGTGAGAACGATGACTGGTTAAAATTTTTGGTGGTTTCTTGTTCAGTCCATAGGCCTACATCATGTGGCAAACCGGTGAGCATGTGGCTCTATTAGTATAGGAGATACCTGAAAACATATCACACTTTTCATCATAGTGCTTTTACCAATGCATAAAATGCATGGAGAAGTCATTTCGAATGACTGGTCCTCAGTGTTGTGAGAACGATGACTGGTTAAAATTTTTGGTGGTTTCTTGTTCAGTCCATTAGCCTACATCATGTGGCAAACCGGTGAGCATGTGGCTCTATTAGTATAGGAGATACCTGAAAACATATCACACTTTTCATCATAGTGCTTTTACCAATGCATAAAATGCATGGAGAAGTCATTTCGAATGACGGGTCCTCAGTGTTGTGAGAACGATGACTGGTTAAAATTTTTGGTGGTTTCTTGTTCAGTCCATTAGCCTACATCATGTGGCAAACCGGTGAGCATGTGGCTCTATTAGTATAGGAGATACCTGAAAACATATCACACTTTTCATCATAGTGCTTTTACCAATGCATAAAATGCATGGAGAAGTCATTTCGAATGACTGGTCCTCAGTGTTGTGAGAACGATGACTGGTTAAAATTTTTGGTGGTTTCTTGTTCAGTCCATAGGCCTACAACATGTGGCAAACCGGTGAGCATGTGGCTCTATTAGTATAGGAGATACCTGAAAACATATCACACTTTTCATCATAGTGCTTTTACCAATGCATAAAATGCATGGAGAAGTCATTTCGAATGACTGGTCCTCAGTGTTGTGAGAACGATGACTGGTTAAAATTTTTGGTGGTTTCTTGTTCAGTCCATAGGCCTACATCATGTGGCAAACCGGTGAGCATGTGGCTCTATTAGTATAGGAGATACCTGAAAACATATCACACTTTTCATCATAGTGCTTTTACCAATGCATAAAATGCATGGAGAAGTCATTTCGAATGACTGGTCCTCAGTGTTGTGAGAACGATGACTGGTTAAAATTTTTGGTGGTTTCTTGTTCAGTCCATAGGCCTACTTCATGTGGCAAACCGGTGAGCATGTGGCTCTATTAGTATAGGAGATACCTGAAAACATATCACACTTTTCATCATAGTGCTTTTACCAATGCATAAAAATGCATGGAGAAGTCATTTCGAATGACTGGTCCTCAGTGTTGTGAGAACGTTGACTGGTTAAAATTTTTGGTGGTTTCTTGTTCAGTCCATAGGCCTACATCATGTGGCAAACCGGTGAGCATGTGGCTCTATTAGTATAGGAGATACCTGAAAACATATCACACTTTTCATCATAGTGCTTTTACCAATGCATAAAATGCATGGAGAAGTCATTTCGAATGACTGGTCCTCAGTGTTGTGAGAACGATGACTGGTTAAAATTTTTGGTGGTTTCTTGTTCAGTCCATAGGCCTACATCATGTGGCAAACCGGTGAGCATGTGGCTCTATTAGTATAGGAGATACCTGAAAACATATCACACTTTTCATCATAGTGCTTTTACCAATGCATAAAATGCATGGAGAAGTCATTTCGAATGACTGGTCCTCAGTGTTGTGAGAACGATGACTGGTTAAAATTTTTGGTGGTTTCTTGTTCAGTCCATAGGCCTACATCATGTGGCAAACCGGTGAGCATGTGGCTCTATTAGTATAGGAGATACCTGAAAACATATCATCACTTTTCATCATAGTGCTTTTACCAATGCATAAAATGCATGGAGAAGTCATTTCGAATGACTGGTCCTCAGTGTTGTGAGAACGATGACTGGTTAAAATTTTTGGTGGTTTCTTGTTCAGTCCATAGGCCTACATCATGTGGCAAACCGGTGAGCATGTGGCTCTATTAGTATAGGAGATACCTGAAAACATATCACACTTTTCATCATAGTGCTTTTACCAATGCATAAAATGCATGGAGAAGTCATTTCGAATGACTGGTCCTCAGTGTTGTGAGAACGATGACTGGTTAAAATTTTGGTGGTTTCTTGTTCAGTCCATAGGCCTACATCATGTGGCAAACCGGTGAGCATGTGGCTCTATTAGTATAGGAGATACCTGAAAACATATCACACTTTTCATCATAGTGCTTTTACCAATGCATAAAATGCATGGAGAAGTCATTTCGAATGACTGGTCCTCAGTGTTGTGAGAACGATGACTGGTTAAAATTTTTGGTGGTTTCTTGTTCAGTCCATAGGCCTACATCATGTGGCAAACCGGTGAGCATGTGGCTCTATTAGTATAGGAGATACCTGAAAACATATCACACTTTTCATCATAGTGCTTTTACCAATGCATAAAATGCATGGAGAAGTCATTTCGAATGACTGGTCCTCAGTGTTGTGAGAACGATGACTGGTTAAAATTTTTGGTGGTTTCTTGTTCAGTCCATAGGCCTACATCATGTGGCAAACCGGTGAGCATGTGGCTCTATTAGTATAGGAGATACCTGAAAACATATCACACTTTTCATCATAGTGCTTTTACCAATGCATAAAATGCATGGAGAAGTCATTTCGAATGACTGGTCCTCAGTGTTGTGAGAACGATGACTGGTTAAAATTTTTGGTGGTTTGCTTGTTCAGTCCATAGGCCTACATCATGTGGCAAACCGGTGAGCATGTGGCTCTATTAGTATAGGAGATACCTGAAAACATATCACACTTTTCATCATAGTGCTTTTACCAATGCATAAAATGCATGGAGAAGTCATTTCGAATGACTGGTACTCAGTGTTGTGAGAACGATGACTGGTTAAAATTTTTGGTGGTTTCTTGTTCAGTCCATAGGCCTACATCATGTGGCAAACCGGTGAGCATGTGGCTCTATTAGTATAGGAGATACCTGAAAACATATCACACTTTTCATCATAGTGCTTTTACCAATGCATAAAATGCATGGAGAAGTCATTTCGAATGATCTGGTCCTCAGTGTTGTGAGAACGATGACTGGTTAAAATTTTTGGTGGTTTCTTGTTCAGTCCATAGGCCTACATCATGTGGCAAACCGGTGAGCATGTGGCTCTATTAGTATAGGAGATACCTGAAAACATATCACACTTTTCATCATAGTGCTTTTACCAATGCATAAAATGCATGGAGAAGTCATTTCGAATGACTGGTCCTCAGTGTTGTGAGAACGATGACTGGTTAAAATTTTTGGTGGTTTCTTGTTCAGTCCATAGGCCTACATCATGTGGCAAACCGGTGAGCATGTGGCTCTATTAGTATAGGAGATACCTGAAAACATATCACACTTTTCATCATAGTGCTTTTACCAATGCATAAAATGCATGGAGAAGTCATTTCGAATGACTGGTCCTCAGTGTTGTGAGAACGATGACTGGTTAAAATTTTTGGTGGTTTCTTGTTCAGTCCATAGGCCTACATCATGTGGCAAACCGGTGAGCATGTGGCTCTATTAGTATAGGAGATACCTGAAAACATATCACACTTTTCATCATAGTGCTTTTACCAATGCATAAAATGCATGGAGAAGTCATTTCGAATGACTGGTCCTCAGTGTTGTGAGAACGATGACTGGTTAAAATTTTTGGTGGTTTCTTGTTCAGTCCATAGGCCTACATCATGTGGCAAACCGGTGAGCATGTGGCTCTATTAGTATAGGAGATACCTGAAAACATATCACACTTTTCATCATAGTGCTTTTACCAATGCATAAAATGCATGGAGAAGTCATTTCGAATGACTGGTCCTCAGTGTTGTGAGAACGATGACTGGTTAAAATTTTTGGTGGTTTCTTGTTCAGTCCATAGGCCTACATCATGTGGCAAACCGGTGAGCATGTGGCTCTATTAGTATAGGAGATACCTGAAAACATATCACACTTTTCATCATAGTGCTTTTACCAATGCATAAAATGCATGGAGAAGTCATTTCGAATGACTGGTCCTCAGTGTTGTGAGAACGATGACTGGTTAAAATTTTTGGTGGTTTCTTGTTCAGTCCATAGGCCTACATCATGTGGCAAACCGGTGAGCATGTGGCTCTATTAGTATAGGAGATACCTGAAAACATATCACACTTTTCATCATAGTGCTTTTACCAATGCATAAAATGCATGGAGAAGTCATTTCGAATGACTGGTCCTCAGTGTTGTGAGAACGATGACTGGTTAAAATTTTTGGTGGTTTCTTGTTCAGTCCATTAGGCCTACATCATGTGGCAAACCGGTGAGCATGTGGCTCTATTAGTATAGGAGATACCTGAAAACATATCACACTTTTCATCATAGTGCTTTTACCAATGCATAAAATGCATGGAGAAGTCATTTCGAATGACTGGTCCTCAGTGTTGTGAGAACGATGACTGGTTAAAATTTTTGGTGGTTTCTTGTTCAGTCCATAGGCCTACATCATGTGGCAAACCGGTGAGCATGTGGCTCTATTAGTATAGGAGATACCTGAAAACATATCACACTTTTCATCATAGTGCTTTTACCAATGCATAAAATGCATGGAGAAGTCATTTCGAATGACTGGTCCTCAGTGTTGTGAGAACGATGACTGGTTAAAATTTTTGGTGGTTTCTTGTTCAGTCCATTGGCCTACATCATGTGGCAAACCGGTGAGCATGTGGCTCTATTAGTATAGGAGATACCTGAAAACATATCACACTTTTCATCATAGTGCTTTTACCAATGCATAAAATGCATGGAGAAGTCATTTCGAATGACTGGTCCTCAGTGTTGTGAGAACGATGACTGGTTAAAATTTTTGGTGGTTTCTTGTTCAGTCCATAGGCCTACATCATGTGGCAAACCGGTGAGCATGTGGCTCTATTAGTATAGGAGATACCTGAAAACATATCACACTTTTCATCATAGTGCTTTTACCAATGCATAAAATGCATGGAGAAGTCATTTCGAATGACTGGTCCTCAGTGTTGTGAGAACGATGACTGGTTAAAATTTTTGGTGGTTTCTTGTTCAGTCCATAGGCCTACATCATGTGGCAAACCGGTGAGCATGTGGCTCTATTAGTATAGGAGATACCTGAAAACATATCACACTTTTCATCATAGTGCTTTTACCAATGCATAAAATGCATGGAGAAGTCATTTCGAATGACTGGTCCTCAGTGTTGTGAGAACGATGACTGGTTAAAATTTTTGGTGGTTTCTTGTTCAGTCCATAGGCCTACATCATGTGGCAAACCGGTGAGCATGTGGCTCTATTAGTATAGGAGATACCTGAAAACATATCACACTTTTCATCATAGTGCTTTTACCAATGCATAAAATGCATGGAGAAGTCATTTCGAATGACTGGTCCTCAGTGTTGTGAGAACGATGACTGGTTAAAATTTTTGGTGGTTTCTTGTTCAGTCCATAGGCCTACATCATGTGGCAAACCGGTGAGCATGTGGCTCTATTAGTATAGGAGATACCTGAAAACATATCACACTTTTCATCATAGTGCTTTTACCAATGCATAAAATGCATGGAGAAGTCATTTCGAATGACTGGTCCTCAGTGTTGTGAGAACGATGACTGGTTAAAATTTTTGGTGGTTTCTTGTTCAGTCCATAGGCCTACATCATGTGGCAAACCGGTGAGCATGTGGCTCTATTAGTATAGGAGATACCTGAAAACATATCACACTTTTCATCATAGTGCTTTTACCAATGCATAAAATGCATGGAGAAGTCATTTCGAATGACTGGTCCTCAGTGTTGTGAGAACGATGACTGGTTAAAATTTTTGGTGGTTTCTTGTTCAGTCCATAGGCCTACATCATGTGGCAAACCGGTGAGCATGTGGCTCTATTAGTATAGGAGATACCTGAAAACATATCACACTTTTCATCATAGTGCTTTTACCAATGCATAAAATGCATGGAGAAGTCATTTCGAATGACTGGTCCTCAGTGTTGTGAGAACGATGACTGGTTAAAATTTTTGGTGGTTTCTTGTTCAGTCCATAGGCCTACATCATGTGGCAAACCGGTGAGCATGTGGCTCTATTAGTATAGGAGATACCTGAAAACATATCACACTTTTCATCATAGTGCTTTTACCAATGCATAAAATGCATGGAGAAGTCATTTCGAATGACTGGTCCTCAGTGTTGTGAGAACGATGACTGGTTAAAATTTTTGGTGGTTTCTTGTTCAGTCCATAGGCCTACATCATGTGGCAAACCGGTGAGCATGTGGCTCTATTAGTATAGGAGATACCTGAAAACATATCACACTTTTCATCATAGTGCTTTTACCAATGCATAAAATGCATGGAGAAGTCATTTCGAATGACTGGTCCTCAGTGTTGTGAGAACGATGACTGGTTAAAATTTTTGGTGGTTTCTTGTTCAGTCCATAGGCCTACATCATGTGGCAAACCGGTGAGCATGTGGCTCTATTAGTATAGGAGATACCTGAAAACATATCACACTTTTCATCATAGTGCTTTTACCAATGCATAAAATGCATGGAGAAGTCATTTCGAATGACTGGTCCTCAGTGTTGTGAGAACGATGACTGGTTAAAATTTTTGGTGGTTTCTTGTTCAGTCCATAGGCCTACATCATGTGGCAAACCGGTGAGCATGTGGCTCTATTAGTATAGGAGATACCTGAAAACATATCACACTTTTCATCATAGTGCTTTTACCAATGCATAAAATGCATGGAGAAGTCATTTCGAATGACTGGTCCTCAGTGTTGTGAGAACGATGACTGGTTAAAATTTTTGGTGGTTTCTTGTTCAGTCCATAGGCCTACATCATGTGGCAAACCGGTGAGCATGTGGCTCTATTAGTATAGGAGATACCTGAAAACATATCACACTTTTCATCATAGTGCTTTTACCAATGCATAAAATGCATGGAGAAGTCATTTCGAATGACTGGTCCTCAGTGTTGTGAGAACGATGACTGGTTAAAATTTTTGGTGGTTTCTTGTTCAGTCCATAGGCCTACATCATGTGGCAAACCGGTGAGCATGTGGCTCTATTAGTATAGGAGATACCTGAAAACATATCACACTTTTCATCATAGTGCTTTTACCAATGCATAAAATGCATGGAGAAGTCATTTCGAATGACTGGTCCTCAGTGTTGTGAGAACGATGACTGGTTAAAATTTTTGGTGGTTCTTGTTCAGTCCATAGGCCTACATCATGTGGCAAACCGGTGAGCATGTGGCTCTATTAGTATAGGAGATACCTGAAAACATATCACACTTTTCATCATAGTGCTTTTACCAATGCATAAAATGCATGGAGAAGTCATTTCGAATGACTGGTCCTCAGTGTTGTGAGAACGATGACTGGTTAAAATTTTTGGTGGTTTCTTGTTCAGTCCATAGGCCTACATCATGTGGCAAACCGGTGAGCATGTGGCTCTATTAGTATAGGAGATACCTGAAAACATATCACACTTTTCATCATAGTGCTTTTACCAATGCATAAAATGCATGGAGAAGTCATTTCGAATGACTGGTCCTCAGTGTTGTGAGAACGATGACTGGTTAAAATTTTTGGTGGTTTCTTGTTCAGTCCATAGGCCTACATCATGTGGCAAACCGGTGAGCATGTGGCTCTATTAGTATAGGAGATA
The DNA here is from genome assembly GCF_032444005.1 of Ranitomeya imitator. Lineage (NCBI taxonomy): Eukaryota > Metazoa > Chordata > Amphibia > Anura > Dendrobatidae > Ranitomeya > Ranitomeya imitator. Next base: position 10,379 of record NW_027193359.1, read on the forward strand.
CCTGAAAACATATCACACTTTTCATCATAGTGCTTTTACCAATGCATAAAATGCATGGAGAAGTCATTTCGAATGACTGGTCCTCAGTGTTGTGAGAACGATGACTGGTTAAAATTTTTGGTGGTTTCTTGTTCAGTCCATAGGCCTACATCATGTGGCAAACCGGTGAGCATGTGGCTCTATTAGTATAGGAGATACCTGAAAACATATCACACTTTTCATCATAGTGCTTTTACCAATGCATAAAATGCATGGAGAAGTCATTTCGAATGACTGGTCCTCAGTGTTGTGAGAACGATGACTGGTTAAAATTTTTGGTGGTTTCTTGTTCAGTCCATAGGCCTACATCATGTGGCAAACCGGTGAGCATGTGGCTCTATTAGTATAGGAGATACCTGAAAACATATCACACTTTTCATCATAGTGCTTTTACCAATGCATAAAATGCATGGAGAAGTCATTTCGAATGACTGGTCCTCAGTGTTGTGAGAACGATGACTGGTTAAAATTTTTGGTGGTTTCTTGTTCAGTCCATAGGCCTACATCATGTGGCAAACCGGTGAGCATGTGGCTCTATTAGTATAGGAGATACCTGAAAACATATCACACTTTTCATCATAGTGCTTTTACCAATGCATAAAATGCATGGAGAAGTCATTTCGAATGACTGGTCCTCAGTGTTGTGAGAACGATGACTGGTTAAAATTTTTGGTGGTTTCTTGTTCAGTCCATAGGCCTACATCATGTGGCAAACCGGTGAGCATGTGGCTCTATTAGTATAGGAGATACCTGAAAACATATCACACTTTTCATCATAGTGCTTTTACCAATGCATAAAATGCATGGAGAAGTCATTTCGAATGACTGGTCCTCAGTGTTGTGAGAACGATGACTGGTTAAAATTTTTGGTGGTTTCTTGTTCAGTCCATAGGCCTACATCATGTGGCAAACCGGTGAGCATGTGGCTCTATTAGTATAGGAGATACCTGAAAACATATCACACTTTTCATCATAGTGCTTTTACCAATGCATAAAATGCATGGAGAAGTCATTTCGAATGACTGGTCCTCAGTGTTGTGAGAACGATGACTGGTTAAAATTTTGGTGGTTTCTTGTTCAGTCCATAGGCCTACATCATGTGGCAAACCGGTGAGCATGTGGCTCTATTAGTATAGGAGATACCTGAAAACATATCACACTTTTCATCATAGTGCTTTTACCAATGCATAAAATGCATGGAGAAGTCATTTCGAATGACTGGTCCTCAGTGTTGTGAGAACGATGACTGGTTAAAATTTTTGGTGGTTTCTTGTTCAGTCCATAGGCCTACATCATGTGGCAAACCGGTGAGCATGTGGCTCTATTAGTATAGGAGATACCTGAAAACATATCACACTTTTCATCATAGTGCTTTTACCAATGCATAAAATGCATGGAGAAGTCATTTCGAATGACTGGTCCTCAGTGTTGTGAGAACGATGACTGGTTAAAATTTTGGTGGTTTCTTGTTCAGTCCATAGGCCTACATCATGTGGCAAACCGGCCTAGTGAGCATGTGGCTCTATTAGTATAGGAGATACCTGAAAACATATCACACTTTTCATCATAGTGCTTTTACCAATGCATAAAATGCATGGAGAAGTCATTTCGAATGACTGGTCCTCAGTGTTGTGAGAACGATGACTGGTTAAAATTTTTGGTGGTTTCTTGTTCAGTCCATAGGCCTACATCATGTGGCAAACCGGTGAGCATGTGGCTCTATTAGTATAGGAGATACCTGAAAACATATCACACTTTTCATCATAGTGCTTTTACCAATGCATAAAATGCATGGAGAAGTCATTTCGAATGACTGGTCCTCAGTGTTGTGAGAACGATGACTGGTTAAAATTTTTGGTGGTTTCTTGTTCAGTCCATAGGCCTACATCATGTGGCAAACCGGTGAGCATGTGGCTCTATTAGTATAGGAGATACCTGAAAACATATCACACTTTTCATCATAGTGCTTTTACCAATGCATAAAATGCATGGAGAAGTCATTTCGAATGACTGGTCCTCAGTGTTGTGAGAACGATGACTGGTTAAAATTTTTGGTGGTTTCTTGTTCAGTCCATAGGCCTACATCATGTGGCAAACCGGTGAGCATGTGGCTCTATTAGTATAGGAGATACCTGAAAACATATCACACTTTTCATCATAGTGCTTTTACCAATGCATAAAATGCATGGAGAAGTCATTTCGAATGACTGGTCCTCAGTGTTGTGAGAACGATGACTGGTTAAAATTTTTGGTGGTTTCTTGTTCAGTACATAGGCCTACTTCATGTGGCAAACCGGTGAGCATGTGGCTCTATTAGTATAGGAGATACCTGAAAACATATCACACTTTTCATCATAGTGCTTTTACCAATGCATAAAATGCATGGAGAAGTCATTTCGAATGACTGGTCCTCAGTGTTGTGAGAACGTTGACTGGTTAAAATTTTTGGTGGTTTCTTGTTCAGTCCATAGGCCTACATCATGTGGCAAACCGGTGAGCATGTGGCTCTATTAGTATAGGAGATACCTGAAAACATATCACACTTTTCATCATAGTGCTTTTACCAATGCATAAAATGCATGGAGAAGTCATTTCGAATGACTGGTCCTCAGTGTTGTGAGAACGATGACTGGTTAAAATTTTTGGTGGTTTCTTGTTCAGTCCATAGGCCTACATCATGTGGCAAACCGGTGAGCATGTGGCTCTATTAGTATAGGAGATACCTGAAAACATATCACACTTTTCATCATAGTGCTTTTACCAATGCATAAAATGCATGGAGAAGTCATTTCGAATGACTGGTCCTCAGTGTTGTGAGAACGATGACTGGTTAAAATTTTTGGTGGTTTCTTGTTCAGTCCATAGGCCTACATCATGTGGCAAACCGGTGAGCATGTGGCTCTATTAGTATAGGAGATACCTGAAAACATATCATACTTTTCATCATAGTGCTTTTACCAATGCATAAAATGCATGGAGAAGTCATTTCGAATGACTGGTCCTCAGTGTTGTGAGAACGATGACTGGTTAAAATTTTTGGTGGTTTCTTGTTCAGTCCATAGGCCTACATCATGTGGCAAACCGGTGAGCATGTGGCTCTATTAGTATAGGAGATACCTGAAAACATATCACACTTTTCATCATAGTGCTTTTACCAATGCATAAAATGCATGGAGAAGTCATTTCGAATGACTGGTCCTCAGTGTTGTGAGAACGATGACTGGTTAAAATTTTTGGTGGTTTCTTGTTCAGTCCATAGGCCTACATCATGTGGCAAACCGGTGAGCATGTGGCTCTATTAGTATAGGAGATACCTGAAAACATATCACACTTTTCATCATAGTGCTTTTACCAATGCATAAAATGCATGGAGAAGTCATTTCGAATGACTGGTCCTCAGTGTTGTGAGAACGATGACTGGTTAAAATTTTTGGTGGTTTCTTGTTCAGTCCATAGGCCTACATCATGTGGCAAACCGGTGAGCATGTGGCTCTATTAGTATAGGAGATACCTGAAAACATATCACACTTTTCATCATAGTGCTTTTACCAATGCATAAAATGCATGGAGAAGTCATTTCGAATGACTGGTCCTCAGTGTTGTGAGAACGATGACTGGTTAAAATTTTTGGTGGTTTCTTGTTCAGTCCATAGGCCTACATCATGTGGCAAACCGGTGAGCATGTGGCTCTATTAGTATAGGAGATACCTGAAAACATATCACACTTTTCATCATAGTGCTTTTACCAATGCATAAAATGCATGGAGAAGTCATTTCGAATGACTGGTCCTCAGTGTTGTGAGAACGATGACTGGTTAAAATTTTTGGTGGTTTGTTGTTCAGTCCATAGGCCTACATCATGTGGCAAACCGGTGAGCATGTGGCTCTATTAGTATAGGAGATACCTGAAAACATATCACACTTTTCATCATAGTGCTTTTACCAATGCATAAAATGCATGGAGAAGTCATTTCGAATGACTGGTACTCAGTGTTGTGAGAACGATGACTGGTTAAAATTTTTGGTGGTTTCTTGTTCAGTCCATAGGCCTACATCATGTGGCAAACCGGTGAGCATGTGGCTCTATTAGTATAGGAGATACCTGAAAACATATCACACTTTTCATCATAGTTCTTTTACCAATGCATAAAATGCATGGAGAAGTCATTTCGAATGACTGGTCCTCAGTGTTGTGAGAACGATGACTGGTTAAAATTTTTGGTGGTTTCTTGTTCAGTCCATAGGCCTACATCATGTGGCAAACCGGTGAGCATGTGGCTCTATTAGTATAGGAGATACCTGAAAACATATCACACTTTTCATCATAGTGCTTTTACCAATGCATAAAATGCATGGAGAAGTCATTTCGAATGACTGGTCCTCAGTGTTGTGAGAACGATGACTGGTTAAAATTTTTGGTGGTTTCTTGTTCAGTCCATTAGCCTACATCATGTGGCAAACCGGTGAGCATGTGGCTCTATTAGTATAGGAGATACCTGAAAACATATCACACTTTTCATCATAGTGCTTTTACCAATGCATAAAATGCATGGAGAAGTCATTTCGAATGACTGGTCCTCAGTGTTGTGAGAACGATGACTGGTTAAAATTTTTGGTGGTTTCTTGTTCAGTCCATAGGCCTACATCATGTGGCAAACCGGTGAGCATGTGGCTCTATTAGTATAGGAGATACCTGAAAACATATCACACTTTTCATCATAGAGCTTTTACCAATGCATAAAATGTATGGAGAAGTCATTTCGAATGACTGGTCCTCAGTGTTGTGAGAACGATGACTGGTTAAAATTTTTGGTGGTTTCTTGTTCAGTCCATTAGCCTACATCATGTGGCAAACCGGTGAGCATGTGGCTCTATTAGTATAGGAGATACCTGAAAACATATCACACTTTTCATCATAGTGCTTTTACCAATGCATAAAATGCATGGAGAAGTCATTTCGAATGACTGGTCCTCAGTGTTGTGAGAACGATGACTGGTTAAAATTTTTGGTGGTTTCTTGTTCAGTCCATAGGCCTACATCATGTGGCAAACCGGTGAGCATGTGGCTCTATTAGTATAGGAGATACCTGAAAACATATCACACTTTTCATCATAGTGCTTTTACCAATGCATAAAATGCATGGAGAAGTCATTTCGAATGACTGGTCCTCAGTGTTGTGAGAACGATGACTGGTTAAAATTTTTGGTGGTTTCTTGTTCAGTCCATAGGCCTACATCATGTGGCAAACCGGTGAGCATGTGGCTCTATTAGTATAGGAGATACCTGAAAACATATCACACTTTTCATCATAGTGCTTTTACCAATGCATAAAATGCATGGAGAAGTCATTTCGAATGACTGGTCCTCAGTGTTGTGAGAACGATGACTGGTTAAAATTTTTGGTGGTTTCTTGTTCAGTCCATAGGCCTACATCATGTGGCAAACCGGTGAGCATGTGGCTCTATTAGTATAGGAGATACCTGAAAACATATCACACTTTTCATCATAGTGCTTTTACCAATGCATAAAATGCATGGAGAAGTCATTTCGAATGACTGGTCCTCAGTGTTGTGAGAACGATGACTGGTTAAAATTTTTGGTGGTTTCTTGTTCAGTCCATAGGCCTACATCATGTGGCAAACCGGTGAGCATGTGGCTCTATTAGTATAGGAGATACCTGAAAACATATCACACTTTTCATCATAGTGCTTTTACCAATGCATAAAATGCATGGAGAAGTCATTTCGAATGACTGGTCCTCAGTGTTGTGAGAACGATGACTGGTTAAAATTTTTGGTGGTTTCTTGTTCAGTCCATAGGCCTACATCATGTGGCAAACCGGTGAGCATGTGGCTATATTAGTATAGGAGATACCTGAAAACATATCACACTTTTCATCATAGAGCTTTTACCAATGCATAAAATGTATGGAGAAGTCATTTCGAATGACTGGTCCTCAGTGTTGTGAGAACGATGACTGGTTAAAATTTTTGGTGGTTTCTTGTTCAGTCCATTAGCCTACATCATGTGGCAAACCGGTGAGCATGTGGCTCTATTAGTATAGGAGATACCTGAAAACATATCACACTTTTCATCATAGTGCTTTTACCAATGCATAAAATGCATGGAGAAGTCATTTCGAATGACTGGTCCTCAGTGTTGTGAGAACGATGACTGGTTAAAATTTTTGGTGGTTTCTTGTTCAGTCCATAGGCCTACATCATGTGGCAAACCGGTGAGCATGTGGCTCTATTAGTATAGGAGATACCTGAAAACATATCACACTTTTCATCATAGTGCTTTTACCAATGCATAAAATGCATGGAGAAGTCATTTCGACAAAAACCATAAAGAAACAGGTACATGCATATACTTGTAGGATCAACCACAAGACAAAGAAATACTATTCAAAAAAATTACCAAATTTTATTTGACACACCAAAGAAAAAACAGACAGAACACACTAATAAAAACATTTAAAACTTGTTCCACATTGAACAAACAATTAGATCCAAATATCATATAGTATATAGCAATATACATTAAACATAACAGAAATGCCCGGCTGTGTAGTATATTATAATTTGATACAGGGAAGACCCAAGGTTATACTTCCTATTATTTCCATGCACTAGGTATGTATACCCCTCTGCGTGGACCTTGGTGGTCCTTAGGGCATATATGACACCTCACAGTGTGGTAGTTTCAATCTAAAATCATTGAAGTGCTAAAGCCAATTGCCCTCATATATATAAAGAGATCCCTGCTACTGTGAGCCTCTGCAAAAGGGTTTTGTGCAGAGCATATCAAGGAACACAGATTAACACATAAATGCTTCCTTCAACCCTGGAGGTGACAGGTAAAAGGTGTATTGCCTAAATGGCGAGTTGGTCATACTTCACCCTATGCCGTCTCCAAGTCCACTACCGTCATCAAGGTCCTATGTGCACTGCTACAGTCCGGGCATGATTACTGGACCCACGCGTTCCGACACACCCTGTGTCTTTCTCAAGGTGGTACTGTCTGAGGTTCCTCAATTGTGTCTATTTATAGATACCTTAAATCATGATCATGTTTCAGCTGAGAGACGCAGCTGTGCGGCTTTGCGGATGCATCTGTACGCTGCTACCCCGGCAGTGGAGCTCACTGGTCACATGGGTTACTTCACTTGTGCCAGGAGCGGAGTACTAAGACACGCCTCACACGGACTTCTCATGTTGTGGTGTGCGCCTGCGCACCCATTCAAGTCCCGGGGGTGCCTACATATCTTAGGTTTTATGTTTTGGACTAGGAAACCTGCGGTAAGGTACTCCTATTGCCGTTAGTGCTTCTACACTTTTTGTACCACAATTAAACTAAACTTCAAAAATGCTTGAGAGAACATCCCCCCGCATACAATGCGCACGCGCACTCCTGTGGAGCCCATCTGGGCGCAAATGGCGTATCCCAATTATCATAACTTATATACATCGGAGATTTCCTTGTAATGTGGATATGCCGGCGCCTCCAGTCTATTAGTAGCGCTCGGCGTCACAACCCCACAGTATGTATTGCGCAGGCGTGATTGATTAGAGCCCGAGTGGGCGCATATACCATAAGTGCCCCCGCCAAATGCGTACTCCAGAATTCCCCTTAGTTACATATGCGCGTGCGCTTTTGTTACATGGAGAACCCAGAGGTTATATTCCTCCCAGTATGCCGTAAGTATGCATCATCGCTTGAGGCCTGTGTGGGCGCAGTTGGCATAAGTCCTGACGTAGCATACGTCCGACATAGTATCCCCCTATGTCTCAAGTACGCACTTATCTTTGATCCGTTAGGGGCACCCCGAAGGTACTGTCCCCACCGTCCATAGTGCGCATGTTTGGTCACCTAGGCCTAATCCGGCCCAGGTGGCTAGAATACCATCAGTGGATGCATATATCACCATTGTCCCTTTGTCCTAAATGCGCCAGCGCCTTACTCCCATTGGAAGTGTTTACAGTTCAGTCCCCACACTTCACAATGCCTATGTGTACTTACTTAGAGCCCACATGGGCCCATGTGGCGCAAATATTGATGTTAGATATATACAGTAGGGGCGCTCAGGATATAGGTCCCACAGTGCACGAAGGCACACATCCTATCACCTTAGATCTATAAGGGCACAAATGTCATGGACGCTAACATTGTATATACATAACAGTATTTCCTCAATCATCATAAGTCCATGAACCTTAATTTACACAATATTTTGAAAAAAAGCTTGCATTCCCAGAGGGACAATTCATCCCCCCAGTAGAGGTTTAGACATAATAGTGGGCTATGGGCATACCGTTAACCCCTATAGAGTTTTAAGTCCATACAACATTCAGTTTTATATTCTCGGGTGCTCCAGGTTTCAATATGATATCTATTGCGAGTCCGTCTTCTTCTCCCATCCTTGGACCAGAATCCTATTCAGAGCTAGAGAAAGGGAGGGCAAAATGTCAGGGAAGAGAAAGAATAAAAAAAAAAAAAAAAAAAAAAAAAAAAAAGTAAAGTAGGATAGAAGTGATAATAGTACATCACCCCCATAGATGTACTAGAGCGTATGTACATCTCAACCTCACCCCCAAGCTACTTCCTTTTGTAAAAGCCTGAGTACAGTAGCTCCTCATTGAGGCCCTGCGGTACTAGGCAGTCCAGTTCGTAAATCCATCTTGCCTCACGGCAAAGGAGGTCTTTCACTGGATCCCTCCCTCTAATGCTTGTATTAACTTTTTCCAGACCCATGACTCTCAAAGAAGCTCCTGACCCTGCATGTACCTCTAGAAAGTGTTTAGCCACTGAGGTAATAATTTTGCCTCTGGACCTATCTGTCCGGGCAGTGGCTATACTAGACAGGTGCTGCTGGGTCCTGCGTCGGAGCTCCTGAGTAGTTTGTCCCACATAGATTTTCTCGCAGCTGCAGATCAGTGCATAAATCAAATTCCGCGTGCGGCAATTGAAGTATGTCCTCGACTGCACCCGCGTGGGAAGATTGTGAACCCTTACCCCTTCTCCCGCAATCATCCGTGGACAGATAGAGCAACTTCCACAGGGGAACGAGCCCTTGATCGAATGGCTAGTTTCGATTTTAGTGGTAGGGCGTCTGAAATGACTATTAGTCAAGTGATCTTTTAGGTTCCTTGCCCTTCTTGCCACCATTTGCGGTCTATCTCCGATGAATGGTCTCAATTTCGGCTCACTCCTTAAAATCCCCCAGTTCTTTTTCAGAATATGATAGATGTCATTCCATTGATTATTAAATTTTGTAATCAAATTTATCTTATTTGTCTCTGTTCTTACCCTGGGTTGCAGGGCCTCCTCCCTGGTCCTTGTTCTTGAAAATTCAAAGGCACCCGAGATGATTTTCTTTGGATATCCACGTTCTCGGAACCGGTTGGTCAATTGACGGGCTTCCATGCAGAAATCCTCAGTTCGTGTACAGTTCCTCCGCAATCTGAGGAATTGGCCCTTTGGGATACCTCTTCTCAGATGTGACGGATGAAAGCTTTCAAAGTGAAGCAAGTTATTCGTTGCCGTTTGTTTTCGAAACAAAGTGGTCACGATGCGATTCTGGTCCATGGACACTCTCAGGTCCAGGAAGTCAACTGAAATAGTAGAGAAAGTTGTTGTAAGTTTAATATTCCAGCAATTGTTGTTAAGTTCCTCAATAAAGGCACCCAATTCATCAGACGTGCCTGACCAGATTATGATGATGTCATCTATAAAACGTAACCATTTTATTACATGCAACGAGTAGCTTCTAAGTTTTTGTACATGGGTCTCCTCCCACCACCCCATAAAAAGATTGGCGTATGAGGGCGCACATTTGGCCCCCATGGCCGTACCTGAGGCTTGTTTGTAGAAGGTTCTATCGAAGATGAAATAATTTTTCTCGAGTACAAATCTGAGTAGCTCCAAAATAAATGCATCATGGCCCCTGTCGCCTGTGGAGTGTTTCTCCAAAAAATAGGAGGTTGTTATCATACCTTGTTTATGCTCTATGTTCGTGTACAGCGCCTCCACATCTAGGGTCACTAAGATGACATTATCCGGTACCAACAGGGGTTGAAAAAGTTCTATAAGGTGCGACGAGTCCCTTACATGAGAATCCAAGGTCTTTACTAATGGCTGCAAAAAATAATCAAGATATGAACATGGTTTTTCATAGAGACCCCCCAAACCCGAGATAATTGGTCTACCTGGGGGTACACTGATGGACTTGTGTATTTTAGGTACCAAATAAAAAGTCGGAGTCACTGGGTGAGCTGTAGTTAAGAAATCCCGTTCTCTCTTGTTGATAATACCACAGGAAAAGGCCCTTTCCAGTAGTCTGTCAAATTGTGTTTTGAAAATGAGCGTGGGGTCCGATGGCAATTTTAGATAGTACTGTGTGTTGTCTAGCTGTCGTCTGGCTTCCATGCAGTACATGTCCTTAGGCCACAGGACTATGTTTCCACCTTTGTCCGCCTCTTTTATCTCTAGTGTGTCATTCTTCTTTAGGTTGGATAGCGCTACCTTCTCTTCTTTAGTCAAGTTGTTTTGAGTGTTTTTATCCAGCTGTAATCCCCTAATATCATGGCATGTGGTTTCAAAAAATACCTGGACGGCCGGGCAAAGTGTGAATTTTGGAGTTGCCTGCGATGGTAATCTGCCCCCGAACCTCTTTCTGCCCTGTGCACTCTCATTTTCTGTCAATAGGTCTAACAGGTCTCTAAACGTCTGTCTGTCCTGGTCTGGTAAGTCGTCAATTAATGATGGCTGGTGATACAGAATTTTAAACATTAACTGTCGACAAAATAGGTATAGGTCCTTGGTTAGTTCAAATTTGTCCAAACCATTCATGGGTGAAAAAGATAGCCCTTTTGTCAGCAAGTTTGTTTCTACCTGTGATAGTTGGTAAGTGGACAAGTTGATAATTCGAAATTGGTTATCTGCATTACTGAATTCCACCCCTGGATGTTTTTCAGTAGGACAATCTATAGCGGGGTTTAATACTGTTTCCGATTGCCGAGGCGTGTCATTCGCCTCGAATTCGGAGACCAGGCCCTGAAGTTGCGTGTTCTCTTGGTGCGATTTTTTAGGTTTTCTCCGCCCCCTTCTGCACCGCTTTCGCGATCGCTTGTGTCTGTTGATAAAAAATCACTACTTATATTGGGGCCAATCCCATTATTGCTTTCACCTCCTTCTAGTCTCTCCTTGGGCCTTGCTCCCATATCATATCTCCTCCTATTCCCCTGGTGTGTCCATCTGTACATCCTCTGTTTGTCCAAATCTAGTTTATCCCGTTGGAACTTGTTTTTCTTACCCCTTATGATGTCAAGCTCAAATTTATCTATTAGTTCTTTTAGATGCACTCTAAATGGTTCTACCTGGGTCTTAGAATCAAATTTTGTTAGTTCACCCTCCTTTTGTTTGATCTCCTCCCGCAGTTTGACTAGGACTATATTGTCCTGCTCTATCAACATGTCAATCAAAATGTACGAACATTTCTGTAAGCCCTGTTCCCATATAGTTTTAAATTCTTGCTCCACCTCCCATGCTGGGAATATCTGGACCCTGAGTCCACGAGGCACCAGGCCTAGTTTTTTATATTCAGCCAAGCTCATGATATTCCACCATATTTTAGTTAATCTTTTGTGCAAATCAATAAGTTCCATAGTCAGATTGTGGAATACATCATCATTTTTGCCATTGCCAGTGGCAACCATACTTTCAGCTGGGCCAAAGATGTCCTTCATCCGTAGCTGCCACGCCGCCTCCCTTGCTTTCAAATCCATTATAACTATCACTGTCTAATGTGCCTCCACTCAAGAGAAAGACCCTTTACAGGGGCCAAGCACCAGTACTAAGAGAAAACTGTTTAAGTGGGCACCATCATATATTATTCTCTGGTTACTTGTCTGGGATCACTACCATGCATGTTAAAAATGCCACAAAAACCATAAAGAAACAGGTACATGCATATACTTGTAGGATCAACCACAAGACAAAGAAATACTATTCAAAAAAATTACCAAATTTTATTTGACACACCAAAGAAAAAACAGACAGAACACACTAATAAAAACATTTAAAACTTGTTCCACATTGAACAAACAATTAGATCCAAATATCATATAGTATATAGCAATATACATTAAACATAACAGAAATGCCCGGCTGTGTAGTATATTATAATTTGATACAGGGAAGACCCAAGGTTATACTTCCTATTATTTCCATGCACTAGGTATGTATACCCCTCTGCGTGGACCTTGGTGGTCCTTAGGGCATATATGACACCTCACAGTGTGGTAGTTTCAATCTAAAATCATTGAAGTGCTAAAGCCAATTGCCCTCATATATATAAAGAGATCCCTGCTACTGTGAGCCTCTGCAAAAGGGTTTTGTGCAGAGCATATCAAGGAACACAGATTAACACATAAATGCTTCCTTCAACCCTGGAGGTGACAGGTAAAAGGTGTATTGCCTAAATGGCGAGTTGGTCATACTTCACCCTATGCCGTCTCCAAGTCCACTACCGTCATCAAGGTCCTATGTGCACTGCTACAGTCCGGGCATGATTACTGGACCCACGCGTTCCGACACACCCTGTGTCTTTCTCAAGGTGGTACTGTCTGAGGTTCCTCAATTGTGTCTATTTATAGATACCTTAAATCATGATCATGTTTCAGCTGAGAGACGCAGCTGTGCGGCTTTGCGGATGCATCTGTACGCTGCTACCCCGGCAGTGGAGCTCACTGGTCACATGGGTTACTTCACTTGTGCCAGGAGCGGAGTACTAAGACACGCCTCACACGGACTTCTCATGTTGTGGTGTGCGCCTGCGCACCCATTCAAGTCCCGGGGGTGCCTACATATCTTAGGTTTTATGTTTTGGACTAGGAAACCTGCGGTAAGGTACTCCTATTGCCGTTAGTGCTTCTACACTTTTTGTACCACAATTAAACTAAACTTCAAAAATGCTTGAGAGAACATCCTCCCGCATACAATGCGCACGCGCACTCCTGTGGAGCCCATCTGGGCGCAAATGGCGTATCCCAATTATCATAACTTATATACATCGGAGATTTCCTTGTAATGTGGATATGCCGGCGCCTCCAGTCTATTAGTAGCGCTCGGCGTCACAACCCCACAGTATGTATTGCGCAGGCGTGATTGATTAGAGCCCGAGTGGGCGCATATACCATAAGTGCCCCCGCCAAATGCGTACTCCAGAATTCCCCTTAGTTACATATGCGCGTGCGCTTTTGTTACATGGAGAACCCAGAGGTTATATTCCTCCCAGTATGCCGTAAGTATGCATCATCGCTTGAGGCCTGTGTGGGCGCAGTTGGCATAAGTCCTGACGTAGCATACGTCCGACATAGTATCCCCCTATGTCTCAAGTACGCACTTATCTTTGATCCGTTAGGGGCACCCCGAAGGTACTGTCCCCACCGTCCATAGTGCGCATGTTTGGTCACCTAGGCCTAATCCGGCCCAGGTGGCTAGAATACCATCAGTGGATGCATATATCACCATTGTCCCTTTGTCCTAAATGCGCCAGCGCCTTACTCCCATTGGAAGTGTTTACAGTTCAGTCCCCACACTTCACAATGCCTATGTGTACTTACTTAGAGCCCACATGGGCCCATGTGGCGCAAATATTGATGTTAGATATATACAGTAGGGGCGCTCAGGATATAGGTCCCACAGTGCACGAAGGCACACATCCTATCACCTTAGATCTATAAGGGCACAAATGTCATGGACGCTAACATGAGAAGTCATTTCGAATGACTGGTCCTCAGTGTTGTGAGAACGATGACTGGTTAAAATTTTTGGTGGTTTCTTGTTCAGTCCATAGGCCTACATCATGTGGCAAACTGGTGAGCATGTGGCTCTATTAGTATAGGAGATACCTGAAAACATATCACACTTTTCATCATAGTGCTTTTACCAATGCATAAAATGCATGGAGAAGTCATTTCGAATGACTGGTCCTCAGTGTTGTGAGAACGATGACTGGTTAAAATTTTTGGTGGTTTCTTGTTCAGTCCATAGGCCTACATCATGTGGCAAACCGGTGAGCATGTGGCTCTATTAGTATAGGAGATACCTGAAAACATATCACACTTTTCATCATAGTGCTTTTACCAATGCATAAAATGCATGGAGAAGTCATTTCGAATGACTGGTCCTCAGTGTTGTGAGAACGATGACTGGTTAAAATTTTTGGTGGTTTCTTGTTCAGTCCATAGGCCTACATCATGTGGCAAACCGGTGAGCATGTGGCTCTATTAGTATAGGAGATACCTGAAATCAAATCACACTTTTCATCATAGTGCTTTTACCAATGCATAAAATGCATGGAGAAGTCATTTCGAATGACTGGTCCTCAGTGTTGTGAGAACGATGACTGGTTAAAATTTTTGGTGGTTTCTTGTTCAGTCCATAGGCCTACATCATGTGGCAAACCGGTGAGCATGTGGCTCTATTAGTATAGGAGATACCTGAAAACATATCACACTTTTCATCATAGTGCTTTTACCAATGCATAAAATGCATGGAGAAGTCATTTCGAATGACTGGTCCTCAGTGTTGTGAGAACGATGACTGGTTAAAATTTTTGGTGGTTTCTTGTTCAGTCCATAGGCCTACATCATGTGGCAAACCGGTGAGCATGTGGCTCTATTAGTATAGGAGATACCTGAAAACATATCACACTTTTCATCATAGAGCTTTTACCAATGCATAAAATGTATGGAGAAGTCATTTCGAATGACTGGTCCTCAGTGTTGTGAGAACGATGACTGGTTAAAATTTTTGGTGGTTTCTTGTTCAGTCCATTAGCCTACATCATGTGGCAAACCGGTGAGCATGTGGCTCTATTAGTATAGGAGATACCTGAAAACATATCACACTTTTCATCATAGTGCTTTTACCAATGCATAAAATGCATGGAGAAGTCATTTCGAATGACTGGTCCTCAGTGTTGTGAGAACGATGACTGGTTAAAATTTTTGGTGGTTTCTTGTTCAGTCCATAGGCCTACATCATGTGGCAAACCGGTGAGCATGTGGCTCTATTAGTATAGGAGATACCTGAAAACATATCACACTTTTCATCATAGTGCTTTTACCAATGCATAAAATGCATGGAGAAGTCATTTCGAATGACTGGTCCTCAGTGTTGTGAGAACGATGACTGGTTAAAATTTTTGGTGGTTTCTTGTTCAGTCCATAGGCCTACATCATGTGGCAAACCGGTGAGCATGTGGCTCTATTAGTATAGGAGATACCTGAAAACATATCACACTTTTCATCATAGTGCTTTTACCAATGCATAAAATGCATGGAGAAGTCATTTCGAATGACTGGTCCTCAGTGTTGTGAGAACGATGACTGGTTAAAATTTTTGGTGGTTTCTTGTTCAGTCCATAGGCCTACATCATGTGGCAAACCGGTGAGCATGTGGCTCTATTAGTATAGGAGATACCTGAAAACATATCACACTTTTCATCATAGAGCTTTTACCAATGCATAAAATGTATGGAGAAGTCATTTCGAATGACTGGTCCTCAGTGTTGTGAGAACGATGACTGGTTAAAATTTTTGGTGGTTTCTTGTTCAGTCCATTAGCCTACATCATGTGGCAAACCGGTGAGCATGTGGCTCTATTAGTATAGGAGATACCTGAAAACATATCACACTTTTCATCATAGTGCTTTTACCAATGCATAAAATGCATGGAGAAGTCATTTCGAATGACTGGTCCTCAGTGTTGTGAGAACGATGACTGGTTAAAATTTTTGGTGGTTTCTTGTTCAGTCCATAGGCCTACATCATGTGGCAAACCGGTGAGCATGTGGCTCTATTAGTATAGGAGATACCTGAAAACATATCACACTTTTCATCATAGTGCTTTTACCAATGCATAAAATGCATGGAGAAGTCATTTCGAATGACTGGTCCTCAGTGTTGTGAGAACGATGACTGGTTAAAATTTTTGGTGGTTTCTTGTTCAGTCCATAGGCCTACATCATGTGGCAAACCGGTGAGCATGTGGCTCTATTAGTATAGGAGATACCTGAAAACATATCACACTTTTCATCATAGTGCTTTTACCAATGCATAAAATGCATGGAGAAGTCATTTCGAATGACTGGTCCTCAGTGTTGTGAGAACGATGACTGGTTAAAATTTTTGGTGGTTTCTTGTTCAGTCCATAGGCCTACATCATGTGGCAAACCGGTGAGCATGTGGCTCTATTAGTATAGGAGATACCTGAAAACATATCACACTTTTCATCATAGTGCTTTTACCAATGCATAAAATGCCTGGAGAAGTCATTTCGAATGACTGGTCCTCAGTGTTGTGAGAACGATAACTGGTTAAAATTTTTGGTGGTTTCTTGTTCAGTCCATAGGCCTACATCATGTGGCAAACCGGTGAGCATGTGGCTCTATTAGTATAGGAGATACCTGAAAACATATCACACTTTTCATCATAGTGCTTTTACCAATGCATAAAATGCATGGAGAAGTCATTTCGAATGACTGGTCCTCAGTGTTGTGAGAACGATGACTGGTTAAAATTTTTGGTTCAGTCCATAGGCCTACATCATGTGGCAAACCGGTGAGCATGTGGCTCTATTAGTATAGGAGATACCTGAAAACATATCACACTTTTCATCATAGTGCTTTTACCAATGCATAAAATGCATGGAGAAGTCATTTCGAATGACTGGTCCTCAGTGTTGTGAGAACGATGACTGGTTAAAATTTTTGGTGGTTTCTTGTTCAGTCCATAGGCCTACATCATGTGGCAAACCGGTGAGCATGTGGCTCTATTAGTATAGGAGATACCTGAAAACATATCACACTTTTCATCATAGTGCTTTTACCAATGCATAAAATGCCTGGAGAAGTCATTTCGAATGACTGGTCCTCAGTGTTGTGAGAACGATGACTGGTTAAAATTTTTGGTGGTTTCTTGTTCAGTCCATAGGCCTACATCATGTGGCAAACCGGTGAGCATGTGGCTCTATTAGTATAGGAGATACCTGAAAACATATCACACTTTTCATCATAGAGCTTTTACCAATGCATAAAATGTATGGAGAAGTCATTTCGAATGACTGGTCCTCAGTGTTGTGAGAACGATGACTGGTTAAAATTTTTGGTGGTTTCTTGTTCAGTCCATTAGCCTACATCATGTGGCAAACCGGTGAGCATGTGGCTCTATTAGTATAGGAGATACCTGAAAACATATCACACTTTTCATCATAGTGCTTTTACCAATGCATAAAATGCATGGAGAAGTCATTTCGAATGACTGGTCCTCAGTGTTGTGAGAACGATGACTGGTTAAAATTTTTGGTGGTTTCTTGTTCAGTCCATAGGCCTACATCATGTGGCAAACCGGTGAGCATGTGGCTCTATTAGTATAGGAGATACCTGAAAACATATCACACTTTTCATCATAGTGCTTTTACCAATGCATAAAATGCATGGAGAAGTCATTTCGAATGACTGGTCCTCAGTGTTGTGAGAACGATGACTGGTTAAAATTTTTGGTGGTTTCTTGTTCAGTCCATAGGCCTACATCATGTGGCAAACCGGTGAGCATGTGGCTCTATTAGTATAGGAGATACCTGAAAACATATCACACTTTTCATCATAGTGCTTTTACCAATGCATAAAATGCATGGAGAAGTCATTTCGAATGACTGGTCCTCAGTGTTGTGAGAACGATGACTGGTTAAAATTTTTGGTGGTTTCTTGTTCAGTCCATAGGCCTACATCATGTGGCAAACCGGTGAGCATGTGGCTCTATTAGTATAGGAGATACCTGAAAACATATCACACTTTTCATCATAGTGCTTTTACCAATGCATAAAATGCATGGAGAAGTCATTTCGAATGACTGGTCCTCAGTGTTGTGAGAACGATGACTGGTTAAAATTTTTGGTGGTTTCTTGTTCAGTCCATAGGCCTACATCATGTGGCAAACCGGTGAGCATGTGGCTCTATTAGTATAGGAGATACCTGAAAACATATCACACTTTTCATCATAGTGCTTTTACCAATGCATAAAATGCATGGAGAAGTCATTTCGAATGACTGGTCCTCAGTGTTGTGAGAACGATGACTGGTTAAAATTTTTGGTGGTTTCTTGTTCAGTCCATAGGCCTACATCATGTGGCAAACCGGTGAGCATGTGGCTCTATTAGTATAGGAGATACCTGAAAACATATCACACTTTTCATCATAGTGCTTTTACCAATGCATAAAATGCATGGAGAAGTCATTTCGAATGACTGGTCCTCAGTGTTGTGAGAAAGATGACTGGTTAAAATTTTTGGTGGTTTCTTGTTCAGTCCATAGGCCTACATCATGTGGCAAACCGGTGAGCATGTGGCTCTATTAGTATAGGAGATACCTGAAAACATATCACACTTTTCATCATAGTGCTTTTACCAATGCATAAAATGCATGGAGAAGTCATTTCGAATGACTGGTCCTCAGTGTTGTGAGAACGATGACTGGTTAAAATTTTTGGTGGTTTCTTGTTCAGTCCATAGGCCTACATCATGTGGCAAACCGGTGAGCATGTGGCTCTATTAGTATAGGAGATACCTGAAAACATATCACACTTTTCATCATAGTGCTTTTACCAATGCATAAAATGCATGGAGAAGTCATTTCGAATGACTGGTCCTCAGTGTTGTGAGAACGATGACTGGTTAAAATTTTTGGTGGTTTCTTGTTCAGTCCATAGGCCTACATCATGTGGCAAACCGGTGAGCATGTGGCTCTATTAGTATAGGAGATACCTGAAAACATATCACACTTTTCATCATAGTGCTTTTACCAATGCATAAAATGCATGGAGAAGTCATTTCGAATGACTGGTCCTCAGTGTTGTGAGAACGATGACTGGTTAAAATTTTTGGTGGTTTCTTGTTCAGTCCATAGGCCTACATCATGTGGCAAACCGGTGAGCATGTGGCTCTATTAGTATAGGAGATACCTGAAAACATATCACACTTTTCATCATAGTGCTTTTACCAATGCATAAAATGCATGGAGAAGTCATTTCGAATGACTGGTCCTCAGTGTTGTGAGAACGATGACTGGTTAAAATTTTTGGTGGTTTCTTGTTCAGTCCATAGGCCTACATCATGTGGCAAACCGGTGAGCATGTGGCTCTATTAGTATAGGAGATACCTGAAAACATATCACACTTTTCATCATAGTGCTTTTACCAATGCATAAAATGCCTGGAGAAGTCATTTCGAATGACTGGTCCTCAGTGTTGTGAGAACGATGACTGGTTAAAATTTTTGGTGGTTTCTTGTTCAGTCCATAGGCCTACATCATGTGGCAAACCGGTGAGCATGTGGCTCTATTAGTATAGGAGATACCTGAAAACATATCACACTTTTCATCATAGAGCTTTTACCAATGCATAAAATGTATGGAGAAGTCATTTCGAATGACTGGTCCTCAGTGTTGTGAGAACGATGACTGGTTAAAATTTTTGGTGGTTTCTTGTTCAGTCCATTAGCCTACATCATGTGGCAAACCGGTGAGCATGTGGCTCTATTAGTATAGGAGATACCTGAAAACATATCACACTTTTCATCATAGTGCTTTTACCAATGCATAAAATGCATGGAGAAGTCATTTCGAATGACTGGTCCTCAGTGTTGTGAGAACGATGACTGGTTAAAATTTTTGGTGGTTTCTTGTTCAGTCCATAGGCCTACATCATGTGGCAAACCGGTGAGCATGTGGCTCTATTAGTATAGGAGATACCTGAAAACATATCACACTTTTCATCATAGTGCTTTTACCAATGCATAAAATGCATGGAGAAGTCATTTCGAATGACTGGTCCTCAGTGTTGTGAGAACGATGACTGGTTAAAATTTTTGGTGGTTTCTTGTTCAGTCCATAGGCCTACATCATGTGGCAAACCGGTGAGCATGTGGCTCTATTAGTATAGGAGATACCTGAAAACATATCACACTTTTCATCATAGTGCTTTTACCAATGCATAAAATGCATGGAGAAGTCATTTCGAATGACTGGTCCTCAGTGTTGTGAGAACGATGACTGGTTAAAATTTTTGGTGGTTTCTTGTTCAGTCCATAGGCCTACATCATGTGGCAAACCGGTGAGCATGTGGCTCTATTAGTATAGGAGATACCTGAAAACATATCACACTTTTCATCATAGTGCTTTTACCAATGCATAAAATGCATGGAGAAGTCATTTCGAATGACTGGTCCTCAGTGTTGTGAGAACGATGACTGGTTAAAATTTTTGGTGGTTTCTTGTTCAGTCCATAGGCCTACATCATGTGGCAAACCGGTGAGCATGTGGCTCTATTAGTATAGGAGATACCTGAAAACATATCACACTTTTCATCATAGTGCTTTTACCAATGCATAAAATGCATGGAGAAGTCATTTCGAATGACTGGTCCTCAGTGTTGTGAGAACGATGACTGGTTAAAATTTTTGGTGGTTTCTTGTTCAGTCCATAGGCCTACATCATGTGGCAAACCGGTGAGCATGTGGCTCTATTAGTATAGGAGATACCTGAAAACATATCACACTTTTCATCATAGTGCTTTTACCAATGCATAAAATGCATGGAGAAGTCATTTCGAATGACTGGTCCTCAGTGTTGTGAGAACGATGACTGGTTAAAATTTTTGGTGGTTTCTTGTTCAGTCCATAGGCCTACATCATGTGGCAAACCGGTGAGCATGTGGCTCTATTAGTATAGGAGATACCTGAAAACATATCACACTTTTCATCATAGTGCTTTTACCAATGCATAAAATGCATGGAGAAGTCATTTCGAATGACTGGTCCTCAGTGTTGTGAGAACGATGACTGGTTAAAATTTTTGGTGGTTTCTTGTTCAGTCCATAGGCCTACATCATGTGGCAAACCGGTGAGCATGTGGCTCTATTAGTATAGGAGATACCTGAAAACATATCACACTTTTCATCATAGTGCTTTTACCAATGCATAAAATGCATGGAGAAGTCATTTCGAATGACTGGTCCTCAGTGTTGTGAGAACGATGACTGGTTAAAATTTTTGGTGGTTTCTTGTTCAGTCCATAGGCCTACATCATGTGGCAAACCGGTGAGCATGTGGCTCTATTAGTATAGGAGATACCTGAAAACATATCACACTTTTCATCATAGTGCTTTTACCAATGCATAAAATGCCTGGAGAAGTCATTTCGAATGACTGGTCCTCAGTGTTGTGAGAACGATGACTGGTTAAAATTTTTGGTGGTTTCTTGTTCAGTCCATAGGCCTACATCATGTGGCAAACCGGTGAGCATGTGGCTCTATTAGTATAGGAGATACCTGAAAACATATCACACTTTTCATCATAGAGCTTTTACCAATGCATAAAATGTATGGAGAAGTCATTTCGAATGACTGGTCCTCAGTGTTGTGAGAACGATGACTGGTTAAAATTTTTGGTGGTTTCTTGTTCAGTCCATTAGCCTACATCATGTGGCAAACCGGTGAGCATGTGGCTCTATTAGTATAGGAGATACCTGAAAACATATCACACTTTTCATCATAGTGCTTTTACCAATGCATAAAATGCATGGAGAAGTCATTTCGAATGACTGGTCCTCAGTGTTGTGAGAACGATGACTGGTTAAAATTTTTGGTGGTTTCTTGTTCAGTCCATAGGCCTACATCATGTGGCAAACCGGTGAGCATGTGGCTCTATTAGTATAGGAGATACCTGAAAACATATCACACTTTTCATCATAGTGCTTTTACCAATGCATAAAATGCATGGAGAAGTCATTTCGAATGACTGGTCCTCAGTGTTGTGAGAACGATGACTGGTTAAAATTTTTGGTGGTTTCTTGTTCAGTCCATAGGCCTACATCATGTGGCAAACCGGTGAGCATGTGGCTCTATTAGTATAGGAGATACCTGAAAACATATCACACTTTTCATCATAGTGCTTTTACCAATGCATAAAATGCATGGAGAAGTCATTTCGAATGACTGGTCCTCAGTGTTGTGAGAACGATGACTGGTTAAAATTTTTGGTGGTTTCTTGTTCAGTCCATAGGCCTACATCATGTGGCAAACCGGTGAGCATGTGGCTCTATTAGTATAGGAGATACCTGAAAACATATCACACTTTTCATCATAGTGCTTTTACCAATGCATAAAATGCATGGAGAAGTCATTTCGAATGACTGGTCCTCAGTGTTGTGAGAACGATGACTGGTTAAAATTTTTGGTGGTTTCTTGTTCAGTCCATAGGCCTACATCATGTGGCAAACCGGTGAGCATGTGGCTCTATTAGTATAGGAGATACCTGAAAACATATCACACTTTTCATCATAGTGCTTTTACCAATGCATAAAATGCATGGAGAAGTCATTTCGAATGACTGGTCCTCAGTGTTGTGAGAACGATGACTGGTTAAAATTTTTGGTGGTTTCTTGTTCAGTCCATAGGCCTACATCATGTGGCAAACCGGTGAGCATGTGGCTCTATTAGTATAGGAGATACCTGAAAACATATCACACTTTTCATCATAGTGCTTTTACCAATGCATAAAATGCATGGAGAAGTCATTTCGAATGACTGGTCCTCAGTGTTGTGAGAACGATGACTGGTTAAAATTTTTGGTGGTTTCTTGTTCAGTCCATAGGCCTACATCATGTGGCAAACCGGTGAGCATGTGGCTCTATTAGTATAGGAGATACCTGAAAACATATCACACTTTTCATCATAGTGCTTTTACCAATGCATAAAATGCATGGAGAAGTCATTTCGAATGACTGGTCCTCAGTGTTGTGAGAACGATGACTGGTTAAAATTTTTGGTGGTTTCTTGTTCAGTCCATAGGCCTACATCATGTGGCAAACCGGTGAGCATGTGGCTCTATTAGTATAGGAGATACCTGAAAACATATCACACTTTTCATCATAGTGCTTTTACCAATGCATAAAATGCATGGAGAAGTCATTTCGAATGACTGGTCCTCAGTGTTGTGAGAACGATGACTGGTTAAAATTTTTGGTGGTTTCTTGTTCAGTCCATAGGCCTACATCATGTGGCAAACCGGTGAGCATGTGGCTCTATTAGTATAGGAGATACCTGAAAACATATCACACTTTTCATCATAGTGCTTTTACCAATGCATAAAATGCATGGAGAAGTCATTTCGAATGACTGGTCCTCAGTGTTGTGAGAACGATGACTGGTTAAAATTTTTGGTGGTTTCTTGTTCAGTCCATAGGCCTACATCATGTGGCAAACCGGTGAGCATGTGGATCTATTAGTATAGGAGATACCTGAAAACATATCACACTTTTCATCATAGTGCTTTTACCAATGCATAAAATGCATGGAGAAGTCATTTCGAATGACTGGTCCTCAGTGTTGTGAGAACGATGACTGGTTAAAATTTTTGGTGGTTTCTTGTTCAGTCCATAGGCCTACATCATGTGGCAAACCGGTGAGCATGTGGATCTATTAGTATAGGAGATACCTGAAAACATATCACACTTTTCATCATAGTGCTTTTACCAATGCATAAAATGCATGGAGAAGTCATTTCGAATGACTGGTCCTCAGTGTTGTGAGAACGATGACTGGTTAAAATTTTTGGTGGTTTCTTGTTCAGTCCATTAGCCTACATCATGTGGCAAACCGGTGAGCATGTGGCTCTATTAGTATAGGAGATACCTGAAAACATATCACACTTTTCATCATAGTGCTTTTACCAATGCATAAAATGCATGGAGAAGTCATTTCGAATGACTGGTCCTCAGTGTTGTGAGAACGATGACTGGTTAAAATTTTTGGTGGTTTCTTGTTCAGTCCATAGGCCTACATCATGTGGCAAACCGGTGAGCATGTGGCTCTATTAGTATAGGAGATACCTGAAAACATATCACACTTTTCATCATAGAGCTTTTACCAATGCATAAAATGTATGGAGAAGTCATTTCGAATGACTGGTCCTCAGTGTTGTGAGAACGATGACTGGTTAAAATTTTTGGTGGTTTCTTGTTCAGTCCATTAGCCTACATCATGTGGCAAACCGGTGAGCATGTGGCTCTATTAGTATAGGAGATACCTGAAAACATATCACACTTTTCATCATAGTGCTTTTACCAATGCATAAAATGCATGGAGAAGTCATTTCGAATGACTGGTCCTCAGTGTTGTGAGAACGATGACTGGTTAAAATTTTTGGTGGTTTCTTGTTCAGTCCATAGGCCTACATCATGTGGCAAACCGGTGAGCATGTGGCTCTATTAGTATAGGAGATACCTGAAAACATATCACACTTTTCATCATAGTGCTTTTACCAATGCATAAAATGCATGGAGAAGTCATTTCGAATGACTGGTCCTCAGTGTTGTGAGAACGATGACTGGTTAAAATTTTTGGTGGTTTCTTGTTCAGTCCATAGGCCTACATCATGTGGCAAACCGGTGAGCATGTGGCTCTATTAGTATAGGAGATACCTGAAAACATATCACACTTTTCATCATAGTGCTTTTACCAATGCATAAAATGCATGGAGAAGTCATTTCGAATGACTGGTCCTCAGTGTTGTGAGAACGATGACTGGTTAAAATTTTTGGTGGTTTCTTGTTCAGTCCATAGGCCTACATCATGTGGCAAACCGGTGAGCATGTGGCTCTATTAGTATAGGAGATACCTGAAAACATATCACACTTTTCATCATAGTGCTTTTACCAATGCATAAAATGCATGGAGAAGTCATTTCGAATGACTGGTCCTCAGTGTTGTGAGAACGATGACTGGTTAAAATTTTTGGTGGTTTCTTGTTCAGTCCATAGGCCTACATCATGTGGCAAACCGGTGAGCATGTGGCTCTATTAGTATAGGAGATACCTGAAAACATATCACACTTTTCATCATAGTGCTTTTACCAATGCATAAAATGCATGGAGAAGTCATTTCGAATGACTGGTCCTCAGTGTTGTGAGAACGATGACTGGTTAAAATTTTTGGTGGTTTCTTGTTCAGTCCATAGGCCTACATCATGTGGCAAACCGGTGAGCATGTGGCTCTATTAGTATAGGAGATACCTGAAAACATATCACACTTTTCATCATAGTGCTTTTACCAATGCATAAAATGCCTGGAGAAGTCATTTCGAATGACTGGTCCTCAGTGTTGTAAGAACGATGACTGGTTAAAATTTTTGGTGGTTTCTTGTTCAGTCCATAGGCCTACATCATGTGGCAAACCGGTGAGCATGTGGCTCTATTAGTATAGGAGATACCTGAAAACATATCACACTTTTCATCATAGTGCTTTTACCAATGCATAAAATGCATGGAGAAGTCATTTCGAATGACTGGTCCTCAGTGTTGTGAGAACGATGACTGGTTAAAATTTTTGGTGGTTTCTTGTTCAGTCCATAGGCCTACATCATGTGGCAAACCGGTGAGCATGTGGCTCTATTAGTATAGGAGATACCTGAAAACATATCACACTTTTCATCATAGTGCTTTTACCAATGCATAAAATGCATGGAGAAGTCATTTCGAATGACTGGTCCTCAGTGTTGTGAGAACGATGACTGGTTAAAATTTTTGGTGGTTTCTTGTTCAGTCCATAGGCCTACATCATGTGGCAAACCGGTGAGCATGTGGCTCTATTAGTATAGGAGATACCTGAAAACATATCACACTTTTCATCATAGTGCTTTTACCAATGCATAAAATGCCTGGAGAAGTCATTTCGAATGACTGGTCCTCAGTGTTGTGAGAACGATGACTGGTTAAAATTTTTGGTGGTTTCTTGTTCAGTCCATAGGCCTACATCATGTGGCAAACCGGTGAGCATGTGGCTCTATTAGTATAGGAGATACCTGAAAACATATCACACTTTTCATCATAGAGCTTTTACCAATGCATAAAATGTATGGAGAAGTCATTTCGAATGACTGGTCCTCAGTGTTGTGAGAACGATGACTGGTTAAAATTTTTGGTGGTTTCTTGTTCAGTCCATTAGCCTACATCATGTGGCAAACCGGTGAGCATGTGGCTCTATTAGTATAGGAGATACCTGAAAACATATCACACTTTTCATCATAGTGCTTTTACCAATGCATAAAATGCATGGAGAAGTCATTTCGAATGACTGGTCCTCAGTGTTGTGAGAACGATGACTGGTTAAAATTTTTGGTGGTTTCTTGTTCAGTCCATAGGCCTACATCATGTGGCAAACCGGTGAGCATGTGGCTCTATTAGTATAGGAGATACCTGAAAACATATCACACTTTTCATCATAGTGCTTTTACCAATGCATAAAATGCATGGAGAAGTCATTTCGAATGACTGGTCCTCAGTGTTGTGAGAACGATGACTGGTTAAAATTTTTGGTGGTTTCTTGTTCAGTCCATAGGCCTACATCATGTGGCAAACCGGTGAGCATGTGGCTCTATTAGTATAGGAGATACCTGAAAACATATCACACTTTTCATCATATTGCTTTTACCAATGCATAAAATGCATGGAGAAGTCATTTCGAATGACTGGTCCTCAGTGTTGTGAGAACGATGACTGGTTAAAATTTTTGGTGGCTTCTTGTTCAGTCCATAGGCCTACATCATGTGGCAAACCGGTGAGCATGTGGCTCTATTAGTATAGGAGATACCTGAAAACATATCACACTTTTCATCATAGTGCTTTTACCAATGCATAAAATGCATGGAGAAGTCATTTCGAATGACTGGTCCTCAGTGTTGTGAGAACGATGACTGGTTAAAATTTTTGGTGGTTTCTTGTTCAGTCCATAGGCCTACATCATGTGGCAAACCGGTGAGCATGTGGCTCTATTAGTATAGGAGATACCTGAAAACATATCACACTTTTCATCATAGTGCTTTTACCAATGCATAAAATGCATGGAGAAGTCATTTCGAATGACTGGTCCTCAGTGTTGTGAGAACGATGACTGGTTAAAATTTTTGGTGGTTTCTTGTTCAGTCCATAGGCCTACATCATGTGGCAAACCGGTGAGCATGTGGCTCTTTTAGTATAGGAGATACCTGAAAACATATCACTCTTTTCATCATAGTGCTTTTACCAATGCATAAAATGCATGAAGAAGTCATTTCGAATGACTGGTCCTCAGTGTTGTGAGAACGATGACTGGTTAAAATTTTTGGTGGTTTCTTGTTCAGTCCATAGGCCTACATCATGTGGCAAACTGGTGAGCATGTGGCTCTATTAGTATAGGAGATACCTGAAAACATATCAAACTTTTCATCATAGTGCTTTTACCAATGCAAAAAATGCATGGAGATGTCATTTCGAATGACTGGTCCTCAATGTTGTGAGAACGATGACTGGTTAAAATTTTTGGTGGTTTCTTGTTCAGTCCATAGGCCTACATCATGTGGCAAACCGGTGAGCATGTGGCTCTATTAGTATAGGAGATACCTGAAAACATTTCACACTTTTCATCATAGTGCTTTTACCAATGCATAAAATGCATGGAGAAGTCATTTCGAATGACTGGTCCTCAGTGTTGTGAGAACGATGCCTGGTTAAAATTTTTGGTGGTTTCTTGTTCAGTCCATAGGCCTACATCATGTGGCAAACCGGTGAGCATGTGGCTCTATTAGTATAGGAGATACCTGAAAACATATCACACTTTTCATCATAGTGCTTTTACCAATGCATAAAATGCATGGAGAAGTCATTTCGAATGACTGGTCCTCAGTGTTGTGAGAACGATGACTGGTTAAAATTTTTGGTGGTTTCTTGTTCAGTCCATAGGCCTACATCATGTGGCAAACCGGTGAGCATGTGGCTCTATTAGTATAGGAGATACCTGAAAACATATCACACTTTTCATCATAGTGCTTTTACCAATGCATAAAATGCATGGAGAAGTCATTTCGAATGACTGGTCCTCAGTGTTGTGAGAACGATGACTGGTTAAAATTTTTGGTGGTTTCTTGTTCAGTCCATAGGCCTACATCATGTGGCAAACCGGTGAGCATGTGGCTCTTTTAGTATAGGAGATACCTGAAAACATATCACACTTTTCATCATAGTGCTTTTACCAATGCATACAATGCATGGAGAAGTCATTTCGAATGACTGGTCCTCAGTGTTGTGAGAACGATGACTGGTTAAAATTTTTGGTGGTTTCTTGTTCAGTCCATAGGCCTACATCATGTGGCAAACCGGTGAGCATGTGGCTCTATTAGTATAGGAGATACCTGAAAACATATCACACTTTTCATCATAGTGCTTTTACCAATGCATAAAATGCATGGAGAAGTCATTTCGAATGACTGGTCCTCAGTGTTGTGAGAACGATGACTGGTTAAAATTTTTGGTGGCTTCTTGTTCAGTCCATAGGCCTACATCATGTGGCAAACCGGTGAGCATGTGGCTCTATTAGTATAGGAGATACCTGAAAACATATCACGCTTTTCATCATAGTGCTTTTACCAATGCATAAAATGCATGGAGAAGTCATTTCGAATGACTGGTCCTCAGTGTTGTGAGAACGATGACTGGTTAAAATTTTTGGTGGTTTCTTGTTCAGTCCATAGGCCTACATCATGTGGCAAACCGGTGAGCATGTGGCTCTATTAGTATAGGAGATACCTGAAAACATATCACTCTTTTCATCATAGTGCTTTTACCAATGCATAAAATGCATGAAGAAGTCATTTCGAATGACTGGTCCTCAGTGTTGTGAGAACGATGACTGGTTAAAATTTTTGGTGGTTTCTTGTTCAGTCCATAGGCCTACATCATGTGGCAAACTGGTGAGCATGTGGCTCTATTAGTATAGGAGATACCTGAAAACATATCAAACTTTTCATCATAGTGCTTTTACCAATGCAAAAAATGCATGGAGATGTCATTTCGAATGACTGGTCCTCAATGTTGTGAGAACGATGACTGGTTAAAATTTTTGGTGGTTTCTTGTTCAGTCCATAGGCCTACATCATGTGGCAAACCGGTGAGCATGTGGCTCTATTAGTATAGGAGATACCTGAAAACATTTCACACTTTTCATCATAGTGCTTTTACCAATGCATAAAATGCATGGAGAAGTCATTTCGAATGACTGGTCCTCAGTGTTGTGAGAACGATGCCTGGTTAAAATTTTTGGTGGTTTCTTGTTCAGTCCATAGGCCTACATCATGTGGCAAACCGGTGAGCATGTGGCTCTATTAGTATAGGAGATACCTGAAAACATATCACACTTTTCATCATAGTGCTTTTACCAATGCATAAAATGCATGGAGAAGTCATTTCGAATGACTGGTCCTCAGTGTTGTGAGAACGATGACTGGTTAAAATTTTTGGTGGTTTCTTGTTCAGTCCATAGGCCTACATCATGTGGCAAACCGGTGAGCATGTGGCTCTATTAGTATAGGAGATACCTGAAAACATATCACACTTTTCATCATAGTGCTTTTACCAATGCATAAAATGCATGGAGAAGTCATTTCGAATGACTGGTCCTCAGTGTTGTGAGAACGATGACTGGTTAAAATTTTTGGTGGTTTCTTGTTCAGTCCATAGGCCTACATCATGTGGCAAACCGGTGAGCATGTGGCTCTTTTAGTATAGGAGATACCTGAAAACATATCACACTTTTCATCATAGTGCTTTTACCAATGCATACAATGCATGGAGAAGTCATTTCGAATGACTGGTCCTCAGTGTTGTGAGAACGATGACTGGTTAAAATTTTTGGTGGTTTCTTGTTCAGTCCATAGGCCTACATCATGTGGCAAACCGGTGAGCATGT
>NW_027193360.1:0-35081 GCF_032444005.1 Ranitomeya imitator
AGGTATCTCCTATACTAATAGAGCCACATGCTCACCGGTTTGCCACATGATGTAGGCCTATGGACTGAACAAGAAACCACCAAAAATTTTAACCAGTCATCGTTCTCACAACACTGAGGACCAGTCATTCGAAATGACTTCTCCATGCATTTTATGCATTGGTAAAAGCACTATGATGAAAAGTGTGATATGTTTTCAGGTATCTCCTATACTAATAGAGCCACATGCTCACCGGTTTGCCACATGATGTAGGCCTATGGACTGAACAAGAAACCACCAAAAATTTTTACCAGGCATCGTTCTCACAACACTGAGGACCAGTCATTCGAAATGACTTCTCCATGCATTTTATGCATTGGTAAAAGCACTATGATGAAAAGTGTGATATGTTTTCAGGTATCTCCTATACTAATAGAGCCACATGCTCACCGGTTTGCCACATGATGTAGGCCTATGGACTGAACAAGAAACCACCAAAAATTTTAACCAGTCATCGTTCTCACAACATTGAGGACCAGTCATTCGAAATGACATCTCCATGCATTTTATGCATTGGTAAAAGCACTATGATGAAAAGTGTGATATGTTTTCAGGTATCTCCTATACTAATAGAGCCACATGCTCACCAGTTTGCCACATGATGTAGGCGTATGGACTGAACAAGAAACCACCAAAAATTTTAACCAGTCATCGTTCTCACAACACTGAGGACCAGTCATTCGAAATGACTCCTTCATGCATTTTATGCATTGGTAAAAGCACTATGATGAAAAGTGTGATATGTTTTCAGGTATCTCCTATACTAATAGAGCCACATGCTCACCGGTTTGCCACATGATGTAGGCCTATGGACTGAACAAGAAACCACCAAAAATTTTAACCAGTCATCGTTCTCACAACACTGAGGACCAGTCATTCGAAATGACTTCTCCATGCATTTTATGCATTGGTAAAAGCACTATGATGAAAAGTGTGATATGTTTTCAGGTATCTCCTATACTAATAGAGCCACATGCTCACCGGTTTGCCACATGATGTAGGCCTATGGACTGAACAAGAAACCACCAAAAATTTTAACCAGTCATCGTTCTCACAACACTGAGGACCAGTCATTCGAAATTACTTCTCCATGCATTTTATGCATTGGTAAAAGCACTATGATGAAAAGTGTGATATGTTTTCAGGTATCTCCAATACTAATAGAGCCACATGCTCACCGGTTTGCCACATGATGTAGGCCTATGGACTGAACAAGAAACCACCAAAAATTTTAACCAGTCATCGTTCTCACAACACTGAGGACCAGTCATTCGAAATGACTTCTCCATGCATTTTATGCATTGGTAAAAGCACTATGATGAAAAGTGTGATATGTTTTCAGGTATCTCCTATACTAATAGAGCCACATGCTCACCGGTTTGCCACATGATGTAGGCCTATGGACTGAACAAGAAACCACCAAAAATTTTAACCAGTCATCGTTCTCACAACACTGAGGACCAGTCATTCGAAATGACTTCTCCATGCATTTTATGCATTGGTAAAAGCACTATGATGAAAAGTGTGATATGTTTTCAGGTATCTCCTATACTAATAGAGCCACATGCTCACCGGTTTGCCACATGATGTAGGCCTATGGACTGAACAAGAAACCACCAAAAATTTTAACCAGTCATCGTTCTCACAACACTGAGGACCAGTCATTCGAAATGACTTCTCCATGCATTTTATGCATTGGTAAAAGCACTATGATGAAAAGTGTGATATGTTTTCAGGTATCTCCTATACTAATAGGGCCACATGCTCACCGGTTTGCCACATGATGTAGGCCTATGGACTGAACAAGAAACCACCAAAAATTTTAACCAGTCATCGTTCTCACAACACTGAGGACCAGTCATTCGAAATGACTTCTCCATGCATTTTATGCATTGGTAAAAGCACTATGATGAAAAGTGTGATATGTTTTCAGGTATCTCCTATACTAATAGAGCCACATGCTCACCGGTTTGCCACATGATGTAGGCCTATGGACTGAACAAGAAACCACCAAAAATTTTAACCAGTCATCGTTCTCACAACACTGAGGACCAGTCATTCGAAATGACTTCTCCATGCATTTTATGCATTGGTAAAAGCACTATGATGAAAAGTGTGATATGTTTTCAGGTATCTCCTATACTAATAGAGCCACATGCTCACCGGTTTGCCACATGATGTAGGCCTATGGACTGAACAAGAAACCACCAAAAATTTTAACCAGTCATCGTTCTCACAACACTGAGGACCAGTCATTCGAAATGACTTCTCCATGCATTTTATGCATTGGTAAAAGCACTATGATGAAAAGTGTGATATGTTTTCAGGTATCTCCTATACTAATAGAGCCACATGCTCACCGGTTTGCCACATGATGTAGGCCTATGGACTGAACAAGAAACCACCCAAAATTTTAACCAGTCATCGTTCTCACAACACTGAGGACCAGTCATTCGAAATGACTTCTCCATGCATTTTATGCATTGGTAAAAGCACTATGATGAAAAGTGTGATATGTTTTCAGGTATCTCCTATACGAATAGAGCCACATGCTCACCGGTTTGCCACATGATGTAGGCCTATGGACTGAACAAGAAACCACCAAAAATTTTAACCAGTCATCGTTCTCACAACACTGAGGACCAGTCATTCGAAATGACTTCTCCATGCATTTTATGCATTGGTAAAAGCACTATGATGAAAAGTGTGATATGTTTTCAGGTATCTCCTATACTAATAGAGCCACATGCTCACCGGTTTGCCACATGATGTAGGCCTATGGACTGAACAAGAAACCACCAAAAATTTTAACCAGTCATCGTTCTCACAACACTGAGGACCAGTCATTCGAAATGACTTCTCCATGCATTTTATGCATTGGTAAAAGCACTATGATGAAAAGTGTGATATGTTTTCAGGTATCTCCTATACTAATAGAGCCACATGCTCATCGGTTTGCCACATGATGTAGGCCTATGGACTGAACAAGAAACCACCAAAAATTTTAACCAGTCATCGTTCTCACAACACTGAGGACCAGTCATTCGAAATGACTTCTCCATGCATTTTATGCATTGGTAAAAGCACTATGATGAAAAGTGTGATATGTTTTCAGGTATCTCCTATACTAATAGAGCCACATGCTCACCGGTTTGCCACATGATGTAGGCCTATGGACTGAACAAGAAACCACCAAAAATTTTAACCAGTCATCGTTCTCACAGCACTGAGGACCAGTCATTCGAAATGACTTCTCCATGCATTTTATGCATTGGTAAAAGCACTATGATGAAAAGTGTGATATGTTTTCAGGTATCTCCTATACTAATAGAGCCACATGCTCACCGGTTTGCCACATGATGTAGGCCTATGGACTGAACAAGAAACCACCAAAAATTTTAACCAGTCATCTTTCTCACAACACTGAGGACCAGTCATTCGAAATGACTTCTCCATGCATTTTATGCATTGGTAAAAGCACTATGATGAAAAGTGTGATATGTTTTCAGGTATCTCCTATACTAATAGAGCCACATGCTCACCGGTTTGCCACATGATGTAGGCCTATGGACTGAACAAGAAACCACCAAAAATTTTAACCAGTCATCGTCCTCACAACACTGAGGACCAGTCATTCGAAATGACTTCTCCATGCATTTTATGCATTGGTAAAAGCACTATGATGAAAAGTGTGATATGTTTTCAGGTATCTCCTATACTAATAGAGCCACATGCTCACCGGTTTGCCACATGATGTAGGCCTATGGACTGAACAAGAAACCACCAAAAATTTTAACCAGTCATCGTTCTCACAACACTGAGGACCAGTCATTCGAAATGACTTCTCCATGCATTTTATGCATTGGTAAAAGCACTATGATGAAAAGTGTGATATGTTTTCAGGTATCTCCTATACTAATAGAGCCACATGCTCACCGGTTTGCCACATGATGTAGGCCTATGGACTGAACAAGAAACCACCAAAAATTTTAACCAGTCATCGTTCTCACAACACTGAGGACCAGTCATTCGAAATGACTTCTCCATGCATTTTATGCATTGGTAAAAGCACTATGATGAAAAGTGTGATATGTTTTCAGGTATCTCCTATACTAATAGAGCCACATGCTCACCGGTTTGCCACATGATGTAGGCCTATGGACTGAACAAGAAACCACCAAAAATTTTAACCAGTCATCGTTCTCACAACACTGAGGACCAGTCATTCGAAATGACTTCTCCATGCATTTTATGCATTGGTAAAAGCACTATGATGAAAAGTGTGATGTTTTCAGGTATCTCCTATACTAATAGAGCCACATGCTCACCGGTTTGCCACATGATGTAGGCCTATGGACTGAACAAGAAACCACCAAAAATTTTAACCAGTCATCGTTCTCACAACACTGAGGACCAGTCATTCGAAATGACTTCTCCATGCATTTTATGCATTGGTAAAAGCACTATGATGAAAAGTGTGATATGTTTTCAGGTATCTCCTATACTAATAGAGCCACATGCTCACCGGTTTGCCACATGATGTAGGCCTATGGACTGAACAAGAAACCACCAAAAATTTTAACCAGTCATCGTCCTCACAACACTGAGGACCAGTCATTCGAAATGACTTCTCCATGCATTTTATGCATTGGTAAAAGCACTATGATGAAAAGTGTGATATGTTTTCAGGTATCTCCTATACTAATAGAGCCACATGCTCACCGGTTTGCCACATGATGTAGGCCTATGGACTGAACAAGAAACCACCAAAAATTTTAACCAGTCATCGTTCTCACAACACTGAGGACCAGTCCTTCGAAATGACTTCTCCATGCATTTTATGCATTGGTAAAAGCACTATGATGAAAAGTGTGATATGTTTTCAGGTATCTCCTATACTAATAGAGCCACATGCTCACCGGTTTGCCACATGATGTAGGCCTATGGACTGAACAAGAAACCACCAAAAATTTTAACCAGTCATCGTCCTCACAACACTGAGGACCAGTCATTCGAAATGACTTCTCCATGCATTTTATGCATTGGTAAAAGCACTATGATGAAAAGTGTGATATGTTTTCAGGTATCTCCTATACTAATAGAGCCACATGCTCACCGGTTTGCCACATGATGTAGGCCTATGGACTGAACAAGAAACCACCAAAAATTTTAACCAGTCATCGTTCTCACAACACTGAGGACCAGTCATTCGAAATGACTTCTCCATGCATTTTATGCATTGGTAAAAGCACTATGATGAAAAGTGTGATATGTTTTCAGGTATCTCCTATACTAATAGAGCCACATGCTCACCGGTTTGCCACATGATGTAGGCCTATGGACTGAACAAGAAACCACCAAAAATTTTAACCAGTCATCGTTCTCACAACACTGAGGACCAGTCATTCGAAATGACTTCTCCATGCATTTTATGCATTGGTAAAAGCACTATGATGAAAAGTGTGATATGTTTTCAGGTATCTCCTATACTAATAGAGCCACATGCTCACCGGTTTGCCACATGATGTAGGCATATGGACTGAACAAGAAACCACCAAAAATTTTAACCAGTCATCGTTCTCACAACACTGAGGACCAATCATTCGAAATGACTTCTCCATGCATTTTATGCATTGGTAAAAGCACTATGATGAAAAGTGTGATATGTTTTCAGGTATCTCCTATACTAATAGAGCCACATGCTCACCGGTTTGCCACATGATGTAGGCCTATGGACTGAACAAGAAACCACCAAAAATTTTAACCAGTCATCGTTCTCACAACACTGAGGACCAGTCATTCGAAATGACTTCTCCATGCATTTTATGCATTGGTAAAAGCACTATGATGAAAAGTGTGATATGTTTTCAGGTATCTCCTATACTAATAGAGCCACATGCTCACCGGTTTGCCACATGATGTAGGCCTATGGACTGAACAAGAAACCACCAAAAATTTTAACCAGTCATCGTTCTCACAGCACTGAGGACCAGTCATTCGAAATGACTTCTCCATGTATTTTATGCATTGGTAAAAGCACTATGATGAAAAGTGTGATATGTTTTCAGGTATCTCCTATACTAATAGAGCCACATGCTCACCGGTTTGCCACATGATGTAGGCCTATGGACTGAACAAGAAACCACCAAAAATTTTAACCAGTCATCGTTCTCACAGCACTGAGGACCAGTCATTCGAAATGACTTCTCCATGCATTTTATGCATTGGTAAAAGCACTATTTTGAAAAGTGTGATATGTTTTCAGGTATCTCCTATACTAATAGAGCCACATGCTCACCGGTTTGCCACATGATGTAGGCCTATGGACTGAACAAGAAACCACCAAAAATTTTAACCAGTCATCGTTCTCACAACACTGAGGACCAGTCATTCGAAATGACTTCTCCATGCATTTTATGCATTGGTAAAAGCACTATGATGAAAAGTGTGATATGTTTTCAGGTATCTCCTATACTAATAGAGCCACATGCTCACCGGTTTGCCACATGATGTAGGCCTATGGACTGAACAAGAAACCACCAAAAATATTAACCAGTCATCGTTCTCACAACACTGAGGACCAGTCATTCGAAATGACTTCTCCATGCATTTTATGCATTGGTAAAAGCACTATGATGAAAAGTGTGATATATTTTCAGGTATCTCCTATACTAATAGAGCCACATGCTCACCGGTTTGCCACATGATGTAGGCCTATGGACTGAACAAGAAACCACCAAAAATTTTAACCAGTCATCGTTCTCACAACACTGAGGACCAGTCATTCGAAATGACTTCTCCATGCATTTTATGCATTGGTAAAAACACTATGATGAAAAGTATGATATGTTTTTAGGTATCTCCTATACTAATAGAGCCACATGCTCACCGGTTTGCCACATGATGTAGGCCTATGGACTGAACAAGAAACCACCAAAAATTTTAACCAGTCATCGTTCTCACAACTCTGAGGACCAGTCATTCGAAATGACTTCTCCATGCATTTTATGCATTGGTAAAAGCACTATGATGAAAAGTGTGATATGTTTTCAGGTATCTCCTATACTAATAGAGCCACATGCTCACCGGTTTGCCACATGATGTAGGCCTATGGACTGAACAAGAAACCACCAAAAATTTTAACCAGTCATCGTTCTCACAACACTGAGGACCAGTCATTCGAAATGACTTCTCCATGCATTTTATGCATTGGTAAAAGCACTATGATGAAAAGTGTGATATGTTTTCAGGTATCTCCTATACTAATAGAGCCACATGCTCACCGGTTTGCCACATGATGTAGGCCTATGGACTGAACAAGAAACCACCAAAAATTTTAACCAGTCATCGTTCTCACAACACTGAGGACCAGTCATTCGAAATGACTTCTCCATGCATTTTATGCATTGGTAAAAGCACTATGATGAAAAGTGTGATATGTTTTCAGGTATCTCCTATACTAATAGAGCCACATGCTCACTGGTTTGCCACATGATGTAGGCCTATGGACTGAACAAGAAACCACCAAAAAATTTAACCAGTCATCGTTCTCACAACACTGAGGACCAGTCATTCGAAATGACTTCTCCATGCATTTTATGCATTGGTAAAAACACTATGATGAAAAGTATGATATGTTTTTAGGTATCTCCTATACTAATAGAGCCACATGCTCACCAGTTTGCCACATGATGTAGGCCTATGGACTGAACAAGAAACCACCAAAAATTTTAACCAGTCATCGTTCTCACAACTCTGAGGACCAGTCATTCGAAATGACTTCTCCATGCATTTTATGCATTGGTAAAAGCACTATGATGAAAAGTGTGATATGTTTTCAGGTATCTCCTATACTAATAGAGCCACATGCTCACCGGTTTGCCACATGATGTAGGCCTATGGACTGAACAAGAAACCACCAAAAATTTTAACCAGTCATCATCCTCACAACACTGAGGACCAGTCATTCGAAATGACTTCTCCATGCATTTTATGCATTGGTAAAAGCACTATGATGAAAAGTGTGATATGTTTTCAGGTATCTCCTATACTAATAGAGCCACATGCTCACCGGTTTGCCACATGATGTAGGCCTATGGACTGAACAAGAAACCACCAAAAATTTTAACCAGTCATCGTTCTCACAACACTGAGGACCAGTCATTCGAAATGACTTCTCCATGCATTTTATGCATTGGTAAAAGCACTATGATGAAAAGTGTGATATGTTTTCAGGTATCTCCTATACTAATAGAGCCACATGCTCACCGGTTTGCCACATGATGTAGGCCTATGGACTGAACAAGAAACCACCAAAAATTTTAACCAGTCATCGTTCTCACAACACTGAGGACCAGTCATTCGAAATGACTTCTCCATGCATTTTATGCATTGGTAAAAGCACTATGATGAAAAGTGTGATATGTTTTCAGGTATCTCCTATACTAATAGAGCCACAT
The DNA here is from genome assembly GCF_032444005.1 of Ranitomeya imitator. Lineage (NCBI taxonomy): Eukaryota > Metazoa > Chordata > Amphibia > Anura > Dendrobatidae > Ranitomeya > Ranitomeya imitator. Next base: position 8,499 of record NW_027193360.1, read on the forward strand.
GCTCACCGGTTTGCCACATGATGTAGGCCTATGGACTGAACAAGAAACCACCAAAAATTTTAACCAGTCATCGTTCTCACAACACTGAGGACCAGTCATTCGAAATGACTTCTCCATGCATTTTATGCATTGGTAAAAGCACTATGATGAAAAGTGTGATGTTTTCAGGTATCTCCTATACTAATAGAGCCACATGCTCACCGGTTTGCCACATGATGTAGGCCTATGGACTGAACAAGAAACCACCAAAAATTTTAACCAGTCATCGTTCTCACAACACTGAGGACCAGTCATTCGAAATGACTTCTCCATGCATTTTATGCATTGGTAAAAGCACTATGATGAAAAGTGTGATATGTTTTCAGGTATCTCCTATACTAATAGAGCCACATGCTCACCGGTTTGCCACATGATGTAGGCCTATGGACTGAACAAGAAACCACCAAAAATTTTAACCAGTCATCGTCCTCACAACACTGAGGACCAGTCATTCGAAATGACTTCTCCATGCATTTTATGCATTGGTAAAAGCACTATGATGAAAAGTGTGATATGTTTTCAGGTATCTCCTATACTAATAGAGCCACATGCTCACCGGTTTGCCACATGATGTAGGCCTATGGACTGAACAAGAAACCACCAAAAATTTTAACCAGTCATCGTTCTCACAACACTGAGGACCAGTCCTTCGAAATGACTTCTCCATGCATTTTATGCATTGGTAAAAGCACTATGATGAAAAGTGTGATATGTTTTCAGGTATCTCCTATACTAATAGAGCCACATGCTCACCGGTTTGCCACATGATGTAGGCCTATGGACTGAACAAGAAACCACCAAAAATTTTAACCAGTCATCGTCCTCACAACACTGAGGACCAGTCATTCGAAATGACTTCTCCATGCATTTTATGCATTGGTAAAAGCACTATGATGAAAAGTGTGATATGTTTTCAGGTATCTCCTATACTAATAGAGCCACATGCTCACCGGTTTGCCACATGATGTAGGCCTATGGACTGAACAAGAAACCACCAAAAATTTTAACCAGTCATCGTTCTCACAACACTGAGGACCAGTCATTCGAAATGACTTCTCCATGCATTTTATGCATTGGTAAAAGCACTATGATGAAAAGTGTGATATGTTTTCAGGTATCTCCTATACTAATAGAGCCACATGCTCACCGGTTTGCCACATGATGTAGGCCTATGGACTGAACAAGAAACCACCAAAAATTTTAACCAGTCATCGTTCTCACAACACTGAGGACCAGTCATTCGAAATGACTTCTCCATGCATTTTATGCATTGGTAAAAGCACTATGATGAAAAGTGTGATATGTTTTCAGGTATCTCCTATACTAATAGAGCCACATGCTCACCGGTTTGCCACATGATGTAGGCATATGGACTGAACAAGAAACCACCAAAAATTTTAACCAGTCATCGTTCTCACAACACTGAGGACCAGTCATTCGAAATGACTTCTCCATGCATTTTATGCATTGGTAAAAGCACTATGATGAAAAGTGTGATATGTTTTCAGGTATCTCCTATACTAATAGAGCCACATGCTCACCGGTTTGCCACATGATGTAGGCCTATGGACTGAACAAGAAACCACCAAAAATTTTAACCAGTCATCGTTCTCACAACACTGAGGACCAGTCATTCGAAATGACTTCTCCATGCATTTTATGCATTGGTAAAAGCACTATGATGAAAAGTGTGATATGTTTTCAGGTATCTCCTATACTAATAGAGCCACATGCTCACCGGTTTGCCACATGATGTAGGCCTATGGACTGAACAAGAAACCACCAAAAATTTTAACCAGTCATCGTTCTCACAGCACTGAGGACCAGTCATTCGAAATGACTTCTCCATGTATTTTATGCATTGGTAAAAGCACTATGATGAAAAGTGTGATATGTTTTCAGGTATCTCCTATACTAATAGAGCCACATGCTCACCGGTTTGCCACATGATGTAGGCCTATGGACTGAACAAGAAACCACCAAAAATTTTAACCAGTCATCGTTCTCACAGCACTGAGGACCAGTCATTCGAAATGACTTCTCCATGCATTTTATGCATTGGTAAAAGCACTATTTTGAAAAGTGTGATATGTTTTCAGGTATCTCCTATACTAATAGAGCCACATGCTCACCGGTTTGCCACATGATGTAGGCCTATGGACTGAACAAGAAACCACCAAAAATTTTAACCAGTCATCGTTCTCACAACACTGAGGACCAGTCATTCGAAATGACTTCTCCATGCATTTTATGCATTGGTAAAAGCACTATGATGAAAAGTGTGATATGTTTTCAGGTATCTCCTATACTAATAGAGCCACATGCTCACCGGTTTGCCACATGATGTAGGCCTATGGACTGAACAAGAAACCACCAAAAATATTAACCAGTCATCGTTCTCACAACACTGAGGACCAGTCATTCGAAATGACTTCTCCATGCATTTTATGCATTGGTAAAAGCACTATGATGAAAAGTGTGATATATTTTCAGGTATCTCCTATACTAATAGAGCCACATGCTCACCGGTTTGCCACATGATGTAGGCCTATGGACTGAACAAGAAACCACCAAAAATTTTAACCAGTCATCGTTCTCACAACACTGAGGACCAGTCATTCGAAATGACTTCTCCATGCATTTTATGCATTGGTAAAAGCACTATGATGAAAAGTGTGATATGTTTTCAGGTATCTCCTATACTAATAGAGCCACATGCTCACCGGTTTGCCACATGATGTAGGCCTATGGACTGAACAAGAAACCACCAAAAATTTTCACCAGTCATCGTTCTCACAACACTGAGGACCAGTCATTCGAAATGACTTCTCCATGCATTTTATGCATTGGTAAAAGCACTATGATGAAAAGTGTGATATGTTTTCAGGTATCTCCTATACTAATAGAGCCACATGCTCACCGGTTTGCCACATGATGTAGGCCTATGGACTGAACAAGAAACCACCAAAAATTTTAACCAGTCATCGTTCTCACAACACTGAGGACCAGTCATTCGAAATGACTTCTCCATGCATTTTATGCATTGGTAAAAGCACTATGATGAAAAGTGTGATATGTTTTCAGGTATCTCCTATACTAATAGAGCCACATGCTCACCGGTTTGCCACATGATGTAGGCCTATGGACTGAACAAGAAACCACCAAAAATTTTAACCAGTCATCGTTCTCACAACACTGAGGACCAGTCATTCGAAATGACTTCTCCATGCATTTTATGCATTGGTAAAAGCACTATGATGAAAAGTGTGATGTTTTCAGGTATCTCCTATACTAATAGAGCCACATGCTCACCGGTTTGCCACATGATGTAGGCCTATGGACTGAACAAGAAACCACCAAAAATTTTAACCAGTCATCGTTCTCACAACACTGAGGACCAGTCATTCGAAATGACTTCTCCATGCATTTTATGCATTGGTAAAAGCACTATGATGAAAAGTGTGATATGTTTTCAGGTATCTCCTATACTAATAGAGCCACATGCTCACCGGTTTGCCACATGATGTAGGCCTATGGACTGAACAAGAAACCACCAAAAATTTTAACCAGTCATCGTCCTCACAACACTGAGGACCAGTCATTCGAAATGACTTCTCCATGCATTTTATGCATTGGTAAAAGCACTATGATGAAAAGTGTGATATGTTTTCAGGTATCTCCTATACTAATAGAGCCACATGCTCACCGGTTTGCCACATGATGTAGGCCTATGGACTGAACAAGAAACCACCAAAAATTTTAACCAGTCATCGTTCTCACAACACTGAGGACCAGTCCTTCGAAATGACTTCTCCATGCATTTTATGCATTGGTAAAAGCACTATGATGAAAAGTGTGATATGTTTTCAGGTATCTCCTATACTAATAGAGCCACATGCTCACCGGTTTGCCACATGATGTAGGCCTATGGACTGAACAAGAAACCACCAAAAATTTTAACCAGTCATCGTCCTCACAACACTGAGGACCAGTCATTCGAAATGACTTCTCCATGCATTTTATGCATTGGTAAAAGCACTATGATGAAAAGTGTGATATGTTTTCAGGTATCTCCTATACTAATAGAGCCACATGCTCACCGGTTTGCCACATGATGTAGGCCTATGGACTGAACAAGAAACCACCAAAAATTTTAACCAGTCATCGTTCTCACAACACTGAGGACCAGTCATTCGAAATGACTTCTCCATGCATTTTATGCATTGGTAAAAGCACTATGATGAAAAGTGTGATATGTTTTCAGGTATCTCCTATACTAATAGAGCCACATGCTCACCGGTTTGCCACATGATGTAGGCCTATGGACTGAACAAGAAACCACCAAAAATTTTAACCAGTCATCGTTCTCACAACACTGAGGACCAGTCATTCGAAATGACTTCTCCATGCATTTTATGCATTGGTAAAAGCACTATGATGAAAAGTGTGATATGTTTTCAGGTATCTCCTATACTAATAGAGCCACATGCTCACCGGTTTGCCACATGATGTAGGCATATGGACTGAACAAGAAACCACCAAAAATTTTAACCAGTCATCGTTCTCACAACACTGAGGACCAGTCATTCGAAATGACTTCTCCATGCATTTTATGCATTGGTAAAAGCACTATGATGAAAAGTGTGATATGTTTTCAGGTATCTCCTATACTAATAGAGCCACATGCTCACCGGTTTGCCACATGATGTAGGCCTATGGACTGAACAAGAAACCACCAAAAATTTTAACCAGTCATCGTTCTCACAACACTGAGGACCAGTCATTCGAAATGACTTCTCCATGCATTTTATGCATTGGTAAAAGCACTATGATGAAAAGTGTGATATGTTTTCAGGTATCTCCTATACTAATAGAGCCACATGCTCACCGGTTTGCCACATGATGTAGGCCTATGGACTGAACAAGAAACCACCAAAAATTTTAACCAGTCATCGTTCTCACAGCACTGAGGACCAGTCATTCGAAATGACTTCTCCATGTATTTTATGCATTGGTAAAAGCACTATGATGAAAAGTGTGATATGTTTTCAGGTATCTCCTATACTAATAGAGCCACATGCTCACCGGTTTGCCACATGATGTAGGCCTATGGACTGAACAAGAAACCACCAAAAATTTTAACCAGTCATCGTTCTCACAGCACTGAGGACCAGTCATTCGAAATGACTTCTCCATGCATTTTATGCATTGGTAAAAGCACTATTTTGAAAAGTGTGATATGTTTTCAGGTATCTCCTATACTAATAGAGCCACATGCTCACCGGTTTGCCACATGATGTAGGCCTATGGACTGAACAAGAAACCACCAAAAATTTTAACCAGTCATCGTTCTCACAACACTGAGGACCAGTCATTCGAAATGACTTCTCCATGCATTTTATGCATTGGTAAAAGCACTATGATGAAAAGTGTGATATGTTTTCAGGTATCTCCTATACTAATAGAGCCACATGCTCACCGGTTTGCCACATGATGTAGGCCTATGGACTGAACAAGAAACCACCAAAAATATTAACCAGTCATCGTTCTCACAACACTGAGGACCAGTCATTCGAAATGACTTCTCCATGCATTTTATGCATTGGTAAAAGCACTATGATGAAAAGTGTGATATATTTTCAGGTATCTCCTATACTAATAGAGCCACATGCTCACCGGTTTGCCACATGATGTAGGCCTATGGACTGAACAAGAAACCACCAAAAATTTTAACCAGTCATCGTTCTCACAACACTGAGGACCAGTCATTCGAAATGACTTCTCCATGCATTTTATGCATTGGTAAAAACACTATGATGAAAAGTATGATATGTTTTTAGGTATCTCCTATACTAATAGAGCCACATGCTCACCGGTTTGCCACATGATGTAGGCCTATGGACTGAACAAGAAACCACCAAAAATTTTAACCAGTCATCGTTCTCACAACTCTGAGGACCAGTCATTCGAAATGACTTCTCCATGCATTTTATGCATTGGTAAAAGCACTATGATGAAAAGTGTGATATGTTTTCAGGTATCTCCTATACTAATAGAGCCACATGCTCACCGGTTTGCCACATGATGTAGGCCTATGGACTGAACAAGAAACCACCAAAAATTTTAACCAGTCATCGTTCTCACAACACTGAGGACCAGTCATTCGAAATGACTTCTCCATGCATTTTATGCATTGGTAAAAGCACTATGATGAAAAGTGTGATATGTTTTCAGGTATCTCCTATACTAATAGAGCCACATGCTCACCGGTTTGCCACATGATGTAGGCCTATGGACTGAACAAGAAACCACCAAAAATTTTAACCAGTCATCGTTCTCACAACACTGAGGACCAGTCATTCGAAATGACTTCTCCATGCATTTTATGCATTGGTAAAAGCACTATGATGAAAAGTGTGATATGTTTTCAGGTATCTCCTATACTAATAGAGCCACATGCTCACCGGTTTGCCACATGATGTAGGCCTATGGACTGAACAAGAAACCACCAAAAATTTTAACCAGTCATCGTTCTCACAACACTGAGGACCAGTCATTCGAAATGACTTCTCCATGCATTTTATGCATTGGTAAAAGCACTATGATGAAAAGTGTGATATGTTTTCAGGTATCTCCTATACTAATAGAGCCACATGCTCACCGGTTTGCCACATGATGTAGGCCTATGGACTGAACAAGAAACCACCAAAAATTTTAACCAGTCATCGTTCTCACAACACTGAGGACCAGTCATTCGAAATGACTTCTCCATGCATTTTATGCATTGGTAAAAGCACTATGATGAAAAGTGTGATATGTTTTCAGGTATCTCCTATACTAATAGAGCCACATGCTCACCGGTTTGCCACATGATGTAGGCCTATGGACTGAACAAGAAACCACCAAAAATTTTAACCAGTCATCGTTCTCACAGCACTGAGGACCAGTCATTCGAAATGACTTCTCCATGCATTTTATGCATTGGTAAAAGCACTATGATGAAAAGTGTGATATGTTTTCAGGTATCTCCTATACTAATAGAGCCACATGCTCACCGGTTTGCCACATGATGTAGGCCTATGGACTGAACAAGAAACCACCAAAAATTTTAACCAGTCATCGTTCTCACAACACTGAGGACCAGTCATTCGAAATGACTTCTCCATGCATTTTATGCATTGGTAAAAGCACTATGATGAAAAGTGTGATATGTTTTCAGGTATCTCCTATACTAATAGAGCCACATGCTCACTGGTTTGCCACATGATGTAGGCCTATGGACTGAACAAGAAACCACCAAAAATTTTAACCAGTCATCGTTCTCACAACACTGAGGACCAGTCATTCGAAATGACTTCTCCATGCATTTTATGCATTGGTAAAAGCACTATGATGAAAAGTGTGATATGTTTTCAGGTATCTCCTATACTAATAGAGCCACATGCTCACCGGTTTGCCACATGATGTAGGCCTATGGACTGAACAAGAAACCACCAAAAATTTTAACCAGTCATCGTTCTCACAACACTGAGGACCAGTCATTCGAAATGACTTCTCCATGCATTTTATGCATTGGTAAAAGCACTATGATGAAAAGTATGATATGTTTTTAGGTATCTCCTATACTAATAGAGCCACATGCTCACCGGTTTGCCACATGATGTAGGCCTATGGACTGAACAAGAAACCACCAAAAATTTTAACCAGTCATCGTTCTCACAACACTGAGGACCAGTCATTCGAAATGACTTCTCCATGCATTTTATGCATTGGTAAAAGCACTATGATGAAAAGTATGATATGTTTTTAGGTATCTCCTATACTAATAGAGCCACATGCTCACCGGTTTGCCACATGATGTAGGCCTATGGACTGAACAAGAAACCACCAAAAATTTTAACCAGTCATCGTTCTCACAACACTGAGGACCAGTCATTCGAAATGACTTCTCCATGCATTTTATGCATTGGTAAAAGCACTATGATGAAAAGTATGATATGTTTTCAGGTATCTCCTATACTAATAGAGCCACATGCTCACCGGTTTGCCACATGATGTAGGCCTATGGACTGAACAAGAAACCACCAAAAATTTTAACCAGTCATCGTTCTCACAACACTGAGGACCAGTCATTCGAAATGACTTCTCCATGCATTTTATGCATTGGTAAAAGCACTATGATGAAAAGTATGATATGTTTTTAGGTATCTCCTATACTAATAGAGCCACATGCTCACCGGTTTGCCACATGATGTAGGCCTATGGACTGAACAAGAAACCACCAAAAATTTTAACCAGTCATCGTTCTCACAACACTGAGGACCAGTCATTCGAAATGACTTCTCCATGCATTTTATGCATTGGTAAAAGCACTATGATGAAAAGTATGATATGTTTTCAGGTATCTCCTATACTAATAGAGCCACATGCTCACCGGTTTGCCACATGATGTAGGCCTATGGACTGAACAAGAAACCACCAAAAATTTTAACCAGTCATCGTTCTCACAACACTGAGGACCAGTCATTCGAAATGACTTCTCCATGCATTTTATGCATTGGTAAAAGCACTATGATGAAAAGTGTGATATGTTTTCAGGTATCTCCTATACTAATAGAGCCACATGCTCACCGGTTTGCCACATGATGTAGGCCTATGGACTGAACAAGAAACCACCAAAAATTTTAACCAGTCATCGTTCTCACAACACTGAGGACCAGTCATTCGAAATGACTTCTCCATGCATTTTATGCATTGGTAAAAGCACTATGATGAAAAGTGTGATATGTTTTCAGGTATCTCCTATACTAATAGAGCCACATGCTCACCGGTTTGCCACATGATGTAGGCCTATGGACTGAACAAGAAACCACCAAAAATTTTAACCAGTCATCGTTCTCACAACACTGAGGACCAGTCATTCGAAATGACTTCTCCATGCATTTTATGCATTGGTAAAAGCACTATGATGAAAAGTGTGATATGTTTTCAGGTATCTCCTATACTAATAGAGCCACATGCTCACCGGTTTGCCACATGATGTAGGCCTATGGACTGAACAAGAAGCCACCAAAAATTTTAACCAGTCATCGTTCTCACAACACTGAGGACCAGTCATTCGAAATGACTTCTCCATGCATTTTATGCATTGGTAAAAGCACTATGATGAAAAGTGTGATATGTTTTCAGGTATCTCCTATATTAATAGAGCCACATGCTCACCGGTTTGCCACATGATGTAGGCCTATGGACTGAACAAGAAACCACCAAAAATTTTAACCAGTCATCGTTCTCACAACACTGAGGACCAGTCATTCGAAATGACTTCTCCATGCATTGTATGCATTGGTAAAAGCACTATGATGAAAAGTGTGATATGTTTTCAGGTATCTCCTATACTAATAGAGCCACATGCTCACCGGTTTGCCACATGATGTAGGCCTATGGACTGAACAAGAAACCACCAAAAATTTTAACCAGTCATCGTTCTCACAACACTGAGGACCAGTCATTCGAAATGACTTCTCCATGCATTTTATGCATTGGTAAAAGCACTATGATGAAAAGTGTGATATGTTTTCAGGTATCTCCTATACTAATAGAGCCACATGCTCACCGGTTTGCCACATGATGTAGGCCTATGGACTGAACAAGAAACCACCAAAAATTTTAACCAGTCATCGTTCTCACAACATTGAGGACCAGTCATTCGAAATGACTTCTCCATGCATTTTATGCATTGGTAAAAGCACTATGATGAAAAGTGTGATATGTTTTCAGGTATCTCCTATACTAATAGAGCCACATGCTCACCGGTTTGCCACATGATGTAGGCCTATAGACTGAACAAGAAACCACCAAAAATTTTAACCAGTCATCGTTCTCACAACACTGAGGACCAGTCATTCGAAATGACTTCTCCATGCATTTTATGCATTGGTAAAAGCACTATGATGAAAAGTGTGATATGTTTTCAGGTATCTCCTATACTAATAGAGCCACATGCTCACCGGTTTGCCACATGATGTAGGCCTATGGACTGAACAAGAAACCACCAAAAATTTTAACCAGTCATCGTTCTCACAACACTGAGGACCAGTCATTCGAAATGACTTCTCCATGCATTTTATGCATTGGTAAAAGCACTATGATGAAAAGTGTGATATGTTTTCAGGTATCTCCTATACTAATAGAGCCACATGCTCACCGGTTTGCCACATGATGTAGGCCTATGGACTGAACAAGAAACCACCAAAAATTTTAACCAGTCATCGTTCTCACAACACTGAGGACCAGTCATTCGAAATGACTTCTCCATGCATTTTATGCATTGGTAAAAGCACTATGATGAAAAGTGTGATATGTTTTCAGGTATCTCCTATACTAATAGAGCCACATGCTCACCGGTTTGCCACATGATGTAGGCCTATGGACTGAACAAGAAGCCACCAAAAATTTTAACCAGTCATCGTTCTCACAACACTGAGGACCAGTCATTCGAAATGACTTCTCCATGCATTTTATGCATTGGTAAAAGCACTATGATGAAAAGTGTGATATGTTTTCAGGTATCTCCTATACTAATAGAGCCACATGCTCACCGGTTTGCCACATGATGTAGGCCTATGGACTGAACAAGAAACCACCAAAAATTTTAACCAGTCATCGTTCTCACAACACTGAGGACCAGTCATTCGAAATGACTTCTCCATGCATTTTATGCATTGGTAAAAGCACTATGATGAAAAGTGTGATATGTTTTCAGGTATCTCCTATACTAATAGAGCCACATGCTCACCGGTTTGCCACATGATGTAGGCCTATGGACTGAACAAGAAACCACCAAAAATTTTTACCAGGCATCGTTCTCACAACACTGAGGACCAGTCATTCGAAATGACTTCTCCATGCATTTTATGCATTGGTAAAAGCACTATGATGAAAAGTGTGATATGTTTTCAGGTATCTCCTATACTAATAGAGCCACATGCTCACCGGTTTGCCACATGATGTAGGCCTATGGACTGAACAAGAAACCACCAAAAATTTTAACCAGTCATCGTTCTCACAACATTGAGGACCAGTCATTCGAAATGACATCTCCATGCATTTTATGCATTGGTAAAAGCACTATGATGAAAAGTGTGATATGTTTTCAGGTATCTCCTATACTAATAGAGCCACATGCTCACCAGTTTGCCACATGATGTAGGCCTATGGACTGAACAAGAAACCACCAAAAATTTTAACCAGTCATCGTTCTCACAACACTGAGGACCAGTCATTCGAAATGACTTCTTCATGCATTTTATGCATTGGTAAAAGCACTATGATGAAAAGTGTGATATGTTTTCAGGTATCTCCTATACTAATAGAGCCACATGCTCACCGGTTTGCCACATGATGTAGGCCTATGGACTGAACAAGAAACCACCAAAAATTTTAACCAGTCATCGTTCTCACAACACTGAGGACCAGTCATTCGAAATGACTTCTCCATGCATTTTATGCATTGGTAAAAGCACTATGATGAAAAGTGTGATATGTTTTCAGGTATCTCCTATACTAATAGAGCCACATGCTCACCGGTTTGCCACATGATGTAGGCCTATGGACTGAACAAGAAACCACCAAAAATTTTAACCAGTCATCGTTCTCACAACACTGAGGACCAGTCATTCGAAATGACTTCTCCATGCATTTTATGCATTGGTAAAAGCACTATGATGAAAAGTGTGATATGTTTTCAGGTATCTCCTATACTAATAGAGCCACATGCTCACCGGTTTGCCACATGATGTAGGCCTATGGACTGAACAAGAAACCACCAAAAATTTTAACCAGTCATCATTCTCACAACACTGAGGACCAGTCATTCGAAATGACTTCTCCATGCATTTTATGCATTGGTAAAAGCACTATGATGAAAAGTGTGATATGTTTTCAGGTATCTCCTATACTAATAGAGCCACATGCTCACCGGTTTGCCACATGATGTAGGCCTATGGACTGAACAAGAAACCACCAAAAATTTTAACCAGTCATCGTTCTCACAACACTGAGGACCAGTCATTCGAAATGACTTCTCCATGCATTTTATGCATTGGTAAAAGCACTATGATGAAAAGTGTGATATGTTTTCAGGTATCTCCTATACTAATAGAGCCACATGCTCACCGGTTTGCCACATGATGTAGGCCTATGGACTGAACAAGAAACCACCAAAAATTTTAACCAGTCATCGTTCTCACAACACTGAGGACCAGTCATTCGAAATGACTTCTCCATGCATTTTATGCATTGGTAAAAGCACTATGATGAAAAGTGTGATATGTTTTCAGGTATCTCCTATACTAATAGAGCCACATGCTCACCAGTTTGCCACATGATGTAGGCCTATGGACTGAACAAGAAACCACCAAAAATTTTAACCAGTCATCATTCTCACAACACTGAGGACCAGTCATTCGAAATGACTTCTCCATGCATTTTATGCATTGGTAAAAGCACTATGATGAAAAGTGTGATATGTTTTCAGGTATCTCCTATACTAATAGAGCCACATGCTCACCGGTTTGCCACATGATGTAGGCCTATGGACTGAACAAGAAACCACCAAAAATTTTAACCAGTCATCGTTCTCACAACACTGAGGACCAGTCATTCGAAATGACTTCTCCATGCATTTTATGCATTGGTAAAAGCACTATGATGAAAAGTGTGATATGTTTTCAGGTATCTCCTATACTAATAGAGCCACATGCTCACCGGTTTGCCACATGATGTAGGCCTATGGACTGAACAAGAAACCACCCAAAATTTTAACCAGTCATCGTTCTCACAACACTGAGGACCAGTCATTCGAAATGACTTCTCCATGCATTTTATGCATTGGTAAAAGCACTATGATGAAAAGTGTGATATGTTTTCAGGTATCTCCTATACGAATAGAGCCACATGCTCACCGGTTTGCCACATGATGTAGGCCTATGGACTGAACAAGAAACCACCAAAAATTTTAACCAGTCATCGTTCTCACAACACTGAGGACCAGTCATTCGAAATGACTTCTCCATGCATTTTATGCATTGGTAAAAGCACTATGATGAAAAGTGTGATATGTTTTCAGGTATCTCCTATACTAATAGAGCCACATGCTCACCGGTTTGCCACATGATGTAGGCCTATGGACTGAACAAGAAACCACCAAAAATTTTAACCAGTCATCGTTCTCACAACACTGAGGACCAGTCATTCGAAATGACTTCTCCATGCATTTTATGCATTGGTAAAAGCACTATGATGAAAAGTGTGATATGTTTTCAGGTATCTCCTATACTAATAGAGCCACATGCTCACCGGTTTGCCACATGATGTAGGCCTATGGACTGAACAAGAAACCACCAAAAATTTTAACCAGTCATCGTTCTCACAACACTGAGGACCAGTCATTCGAAATGACTTCTCCATGCATTTTATGCATTGGTAAAAGCACTATGATGAAAAGTGTGATATGTTTTCAGGTATCTCCTATACTAATAGAGCCACATGCTCACCGGTTTGCCACATGATGTAGGCCTATGGACTGAACAAGAAACCACCAAAAATTTTAACCAGTCATCGTTCTCACAGCACTGAGGACCAGTCATTCGAAATGACTTCTCCATGCATTTTATGCATTGGTAAAAGCACTATGATGAAAAGTGTGATATGTTTTCAGGTATCTCCTATACTAATAGAGCCACATGCTCACCGGTTTGCCACATGATGTAGGCCTATGGACTGAACAAGAAACCACCAAAAATTTTAACCAGTCATCTTTCTCACAACACTGAGGACCAGTCATTCGAAATGACTTCTCCATGCATTTTATGCATTGGTAAAAGCACTATGATGAAAAGTGTGATATGTTTTCAGGTATCTCCTATACTAATAGAGCCACATGCTCACCGGTTTGCCACATGATGTAGGCCTATGGACTGAACAAGAAACCACCAAAAATTTTAACCAGTCATCGTCCTCACAACACTGAGGACCAGTCATTCAAAATGACTTCTCCATGCATTTTATGCATTGGTAAAAGCACTATGATGAAAAGTGTGATATGTTTTCAGGTATCTCCTATACTAATAGAGCCACATGCTCACCGGTTTGCCACATGATGTAGGCCTATGGACTGAACAAGAAACCACCAAAAATTTTAACCAGTCATCGTTCTCACAACACTGAGGACCAGTCATTCGAAATGACTTCTCCATGCATTTTATGCATTGGTAAAAGCACTATGATGAAAAGTGTGATATGTTTTCAGGTATCTCCTATACTAATAGAGCCACATGCTCACCGGTTTGCCACATGATGTAGGCCTATGGACTGAACAAGAAACCACCAAAAATTTTAACCAGTCATCGTTCTCACAACACTGAGGACCAGTCATTCGAAATGACTTCTCCATGCATTTTATGCATTGGTAAAAGCACTATGATGAAAAGTGTGATATGTTTTCAGGTATCTCCTATACTAATAGAGCCACATGCTCACCGGTTTGCCACATGATGTAGGCCTATGGACTGAACAAGAAACCACCAAAAATTTTAACCAGTCATCGTTCTCACAACACTGAGGACCAGTCATTCGAAATGACTTCTCCATGCATTTTATGCATTGGTAAAAGCACTATGATGAAAAGTGTGATGTTTTCAGGTATCTCCTATACTAATAGAGCCACATGCTCACCGGTTTGCCACATGATGTAGGCCTATGGACTGAACAAGAAACCACCAAAAATTTTAACCAGTCATCGTTCTCACAACACTGAGGACCAGTCATTCGAAATGACTTCTCCATGCATTTTATGCATTGGTAAAAGCACTATGATGAAAAGTGTGATATGTTTTCAGATATCTCCTATACTAATAGAGCCACATGCTCACCGGTTTGCCACATGATGTAGGCCTATGGACTGAACAAGAAACCACCAAAAATTTTAACCAGTCATCGTTCTCACAATACTGAGGACCAGTCATTCGAAATGACTTCTCCAGTCATTTTATGCATTGGTAAAAGCACTATGATGAAAAGTGTGATATATTTTCAGGTATCTCCTATACTAATAGAGCCACATGCTCACCGGTTTGCCACATGATGTAGACCTATGGACTGAACAAGAAACCACCAAAAATTTTAACCAGTCATCGTTCTCACAACACTGAGGACCAGTCATTCGAAATGACTTCTCCATGCATTTTATGCATTGGTAAAAGCACTATGATGAAAAGTGTGATATGTTTTCAGGTATCTCCTATACTAATAGAGCCACATGCTCACCGGTTTGCCACATGATGTAGGCCTATGGACTGAACAAGAAACCATCAAAAATTTTAACCAGTCATCGTTCTCACAACACTGAGGACCAGTCATTCGAAATGACTTCTCCATGCATTTTATGCATTGGTAAAAGCACTATGATGAAAAGTGTGATATGTTTTCAGGTATCTCCTATACTAATAGAGTCACATGCTCACCGGTTTGCCACATGATGTAGGCTAATGGACTGAACAAGAAACCACCAAAAATTTTAACCAGTCATCGTTCTCACAACACTGAGGACCAGTCATTCAAACTGACTTCTCCATGCATTTTATGCATTGGTAAAAGCACTATGATGAAAAGTGTGATATGTTTTCAGGTATCTCCTATACTAATAGAGCCACATGCTCACCGGTTTGCCACATGATGTAGGCTAATGGACTGAACAAGAAACCACCAAAAATTTTAACCAGTCATCGTTCTCACAACACTGAGGACCAGTCATTCGAAATGACTTCTCCATGCATTTTATGCATTGGTAAAAGCACTATGATGAAAAGTGTGATATGTTTTCAGGTGTCTCCTATACTAATAGAGCCACATGCTCACCGGTTTGCCACATGATGTAGGCCTATGGACTGAACAAGAAACCACCAAAAATTTTAACCAGTCATCGTTCTCACAACACTGAGGACCAGTCATTCGAAATGACTTCTCGATGCATTTTATGCATTGGTAAAAGCACTATGATGAAAAGTGTGATATGTTTTCAGGTATCTCCTATACTAATAGAGCCACATGCTCACCGGTTTGCCACATGATGTAGGCCTATGGACTAAACAAGAAACCACCAAAAATTTTAACCAGTCATCGTCCTCACAACACTGAGGACCAGTCATTCGAAATGACTTCTTCATGCATTTTATGCATTGGTAAAAGCACTGATGAAAAGTGTGATATGTTTTCAGGTATCTCCTATACTAATAGAGCCACATGCTCACCGGTTTGCCACATGATGTAGGCCTATGGACTGAACAAGAAACCACCAAAAATTTTAACCAGTCATCGTTCTCACAACACTGAGGACCAGTCATTCGAAATGACTTCTCCATGCATTTTATGCATTGGTAAATGCACTATCATGAAAAGTATGATATGTTTTCAGGTATCTCCTATACTAATAGAGCCACATGCTCACCGGTTTGCCACATGATGTAGGCCTATGGACTGAACAAGAAACCACCAAAAATTTTAACCAGTCATCGTTCTCACAACACTGAGGACCAGTCATTCGAAATGACTTCTCCAGTCATTTTATGCATTGGTAAAAGCACTATGATGAAAAGTGTGATATATTTTCAGGTATCTCTTATACTAATAGAGCCACATGCTCACCGGTTTGCCACATGATGTAGGCCTATGGACTGAACAAAATTTTAACCAGTCATCGTTCTCACAACACTGAGGACCAGTCATTCGAAATGACTTCTCCATGCATTTTATGCATTGGTAAAAGCACTATGATGAAAAGTGTGATATGTTTTCAGGTATCTCCTATACTAATAGAGTCACATGCTCACCGGTTTGCCACATGATGTAGGCTAATGGACTGAACAAGAAACCACCAAAAATTTTAACCAGTCATCGTTCTCACAACACTGAGGACCAGTCATTCAAACTGACTTCTCCATGCATTTTATGCATTGGTAAAAGCACTATGATGAAAAGTGTGATATGTTTTCAGGTATCTCCTATACTAATAGAGCCACATGCTCACCGGTTTGCCACATGATGTAGGCTAATGGACTGAACAAGAAACCACCAAAAATTTTAACCAGTCATCGTTCTCACAACACTGAGGACCAGTCATTCGAAATGACTTCTCCATGCATTTTATGCATTGGTAAAAGCACTATGATGAAAAGTGTGATATGTTTTAAGGTATCTCCTATACTAATAGAGCCACATGCTCAACGGTTTGCCACATGATGTAGGCCTATGGACTGAACAAGAAACCACCAAAAATTTTAACCAGTCATCGTTCTCACAACACTGAGGACCAGTCATTCGAAATGACTTCTCCATGCATTTTATGCATTGGTAAAAGCACTATGATGAAAAGTGTGATATGTTTTCAGGTATCTCCTATACTAATAGAGCCACATGCTCACCGGTTTGCCACATGATGTAGGCCTATGGACTAAACAAGAAACCACCAAAAATTTTAACCAGTCATCGTTCTCACAACACTGAGGACCAGTCATTCGAAATGACTTCTCCATGCATTTTATGCATTGGTAAAAGCACTGATGAAAAGTGTGATATGTTTTCAGGTATCTCCTATACTAATAGAGCCACATGCTCACCGGTTTGCCACATGATGTAGGCCTATGGACTGAACAAGAAACCACCAAAAATTTTAACCAGTCATCGTTCTCACAACTCTGAGGACCAGTCATTCGAAATGACTTCTCCATGCATTTTATGCATTGGTAAAAGCACTATGATGAAAAGTGTGATATGTTTTCAGGTATCTCCTATACTAATAGAGCCACATGCTCACCGGTTTGCCACATGATGTAGGCCTATGGACTGAACAAGAAACCACCAAAAATTCTAACCAGTCATCGTTCTCACAACACTGAGGACCAGTCATTCGAAATGACTTCTCCATGCATTTTATGCATTGGTAAAAGCACTATGATGAAAAGTGTGATATGTTTTCAGGTATCTCCTATACTAATAGAGCCACATGCTCACCGGTTTGCCACATGATGTAGGCGTATGGACTGAACAAGAAACCACCAAAAATTTTAACCAGTCATCGTTCTCACAACACTGAGGACCAGTCATTCGAAATGACTTCTCCATGCATTTTATGCATTGGTAAAAGCACTATGATGAAAAGTGTGATATGTTTTCAGGTATCTCCTATACTAATAGAGCCACATGCTCACCGGTTTGCCACATGATGTAGGCCTATGGACTGAACAAGAAACCACCAAAAATTTTAACCAGTCATCGTTCTCACAACACTGAGGACCAGTCATTCGAAATGACTTCTCCAGTCATTTTATGCATTGGTAAAAGCACTATGATGAAAAGTGTGATATATTTTCAGGTATCTCCTATACTAATAGAGCCACATGCTCACCGGTTTGCCACATGATGTAGACCTATGGACTGAACAAGAAACCACCAAAAATTTTAACCAGTCATCGTTCTCACAACACTGAGGACCAGTCATTCGAAATGACTTCTCCATGCATTTTATGCATTGGTAAAAGCACTATGATGAAAAGTGTGATATGTTTTCAGGTATCTCCTATACTAATAGAGCCACATGCTCACCGGTTTGCCACATGATGTAGGCCTATGGACTGAACAAGAAACCATCAAATATTTTAACCAGTCATCGTTCTCACAACACTGAGGACCAGTCATTCGAAATGACTTCTCCATGCATTTTATGCATTGGTAAAAGCACTATGATGAAAAGTGTGATATGTTTTCAGGTATCTCCTATACTAATAGAGCCACATGCTCACCGGTTTGCCACATGATGTAGGCCTATGGACTGAACAAGAAACCACCAAAAATTTTAACCAGTCATCGTTCTCACAACACTGAGGACCAGTCATTCGAAATGACTTCTCCAGTCATTTTATGCATTGGTAAAAGCACTATGATGAAAAGTGTGATATATTTTCAGGTATCTCCTATACTAATAGAGCCACATGCTCACCGGTTTGCCACATGATGTAGACCTATGGACTGAACAAGAAACCACCAAAAATTTTAACCAGTCATCGTTCTCACAACACTGAGGACCAGTCATTCGAAATGACTTCTCCATGCATTTTATGCATTGGTAAAAGCACTATGATGAAAAGTGTGATATGTTTTCAGGTATCTCCTATACTAATAGAGCCACATGCTCACCGGTTTGCCACATGATGTAGGCCTATGGACTGAACAAGAAACCATCAAATATTTTAACCAGTCATCGTTATCACAACACTGAGGACCAGTCATTCGAAATGACTTCTCCATGCATTTTATGCATTGGTAAAAGCACTATGATGAAAAGTGTGATATGTTTTCAGGTATCTCCTATACTAATAGAGCCACATGCTCACCGGTTTGCCACATGATGTAGGCCTATGGACTGAACAAGAAACCATCAAATATTTTAACCAGTCATCGTTCTCACAACACTGAGGACCAGTCATTCGAAATGACTTCTCCATGCATTTTATGCATTGGTAAAAGCACTATGATGAAAAGTGTGATATGTTTTCAGGTATCTCCTATACTAATAGAGCCACATGCTCACCGGTTTGCCACATGATGTAGGCCTATGGACTGAACAAGAAACCACCAAAAATTTTAACCAGTCATCGTTCTCACAACACTGAGGACCAGTCATTCGAAATGACTTCTCCAGTCATTTTATGCATTGGTAAAAGCACTATGATGAAAAGTGTGATATATTTTCAGGTATCTCCTATACTAATAGAGCCACATGCTCACCGGTTTGCCACATGATGTAGACCTATGGACTGAACAAGAAACCACCAAAAATTTTAACCAGTCATCGTTCTCACAACACTGAGGACCAGTCATTCGAAATGACTTCTCCATGCATTTTATGCATTGGTAAAAGCACTATGATGAAAAGTGTGATATGTTTTCAGGTATCTCCTATACTAATAGAGCCACATGCTCACCGGTTTGCCACATGATGTAGGCCTATGGACTGAACAAGAAACCATCAAATATTTTAACCAGTCATCGTTATCACAACACTGAGGACCAGTCATTCGAAATGACTTCTCCATGCATTTTATGCATTGGTAAAAGCACTATGATGAAAAGTGTGATATGTTTTCAGGTATCTCCTATACTAATAGAGCCACATGCTCACCGGTTTGCCACATGATGTAGGCCTATGGACTGAACAAGAAACCATCAAATATTTTAACCAGTCATCGTTCTCACAACACTGAGGACCAGTCATTCGAAATGACTTCTCCATGCATTTTATGCATTGGTAAAAGCACTATGATGAAAAGTGTGATATGTTTTCAGGTATCTCCTATACTAATAGAGCCACATGCTCACCGGTTTGCCACATGATGTAGGCCTATGGACTGAACAAGAAACCACCAAAAATTTTAACCAGTCATCGTTCTCACAACACTGAGGACCAGTCATTCGAAATGACTTCTCCAGTCATTTTATGCATTGGTAAAAGCACTATGATGAAAAGTGTGATATATTTTCAGGTATCTCCTATACTAATAGAGCCACATGCTCACCGGTTTGCCACATGATGTAGACCTATGGACTGAACAAGAAACCACCAAAAATTTTAACCAGTCATCGTTCTCACAACACTGAGGACCAGTCATTCGAAATGACTTCTCCATGCATTTTATGCATTGGTAAAAGCACTATGATGAAAAGTGTGATATGTTTTCAGGTATCTCCTATACTAATAGAGCCACATGCTCACCGGTTTGCCACATGATGTAGGCCTATGGACTGAACAAGAAACCATCAAATATTTTAACCAGTCATCGTTATCACAACACTGAGGACCAGTCATTCGAAATGACTTCTCCATGCATTTTATGCATTGGTAAAAGCACTATGATGAAAAGTGTGATATGTTTTCAGGTATCTCCTATACTAATAGAGCCACATGCTCACCGGTTTGCCACATGATGTAGGCCTATGGACTGAACAAGAAACCACCAAAAATTTTAACCAGTCATCGTTCTCACAACACTGAGGACCAGTCATTCGAAATGACTTCTCCATGCATTTTATGCATTGGTAAAAGCACTATGATGAAAAGTGTGATATGTTTTCAGGTATCTCCTATACTAATAGAGCCACATGCTCACCGGTTTGCCACATGATGTAGGCCTATGGACTGAACAAGAAACCACCAAAAATTCTAACCAGTCATCGTTCTCACAACACTGAGGACCAGTCATTCGAAATGACTTCTCCATGCATTTTATGCATTGGTAAAAGCACTATGATGAAAAGTGTGATATGTTTTCAGGTATCTCCTATACTAATAGAGCCACATGCTCACCGGTTTGCCACATGATGTAGGCCTATGGACTGAACAAGAAACCACCAAAAATTTTAACCAGTCATCGTTCTCACAACACTGAGGACCAGTCATTCGAAATGACTTCTCCATGCATTTTATGCATTGGTAAAAGCACTATGATGAAAAGTGTGATATGTTTTCAGGTATCTCCTATACTAATAGAGCCACATGCTCACCGGTTTGCCACATGATGTAGGCCTATGGACTGAACAAGAAACCACCAAAAATTTTAACCAGTCATCGTTCTCACAACACTGAGGACCAGTCATTCGAAATGACTTCTCCAGTCATTTTATGCATTGGTAAAAGCACTATGATGAAAAGTGTGATATGTTTTCAGGTATCTCCTATACTAATAGAGCCACATGCTCACCGGTTTGCCACATGATGTAGGCTAATGGACTGAACAAGAAACCACCAAAAATTTTAACCAGTCATCGTTCTCACAACACTGAGGACCAGTCATTCGAAATGACTTCTCCATGCATTTTATGCATTGGTAAAAGCACTATGATGAAAAGTGTGATATGTTTTCAGGTATCTCCTATACTAATAGAGCCACATGCTCACCGGTTTGCCACATGATGTAGGCCTATGGACTGAACAAGAAACCATCAAATATTTTAACCAGTCATCGTTCTCACAACACTGAGGACCAGTCATTCGAAATGACTTCTCCATGCATTTTATGCATTGGTAAAAGCACTATGATGAAAAGTGTGATATGTTTTCAGGTATCTCCTATACTAATAGAGCCACATGCTCACCGGTTTGCCACATGATGTAGGCCTATGGACTGAACAAGAAACCACCAAAAATTTTAACCAGTCATCGTTCTCACAACACTGAGGACCAGTCATTCGAAATGACTTCTCCAGTCATTTTATGCATTGGTAAAAGCACTATGATGAAAAGTGTGATATATTTTCAGGTATCTCCTATACTAATAGAGCCACATGCTCACCGGTTTGCCACATGATGTAGACCTATGGACTGAACAAGAAACCACCAAAAATTTTAACCAGTCATCGTTCTCACAACACTGAGGACCAGTCATTCGAAATGACTTCTCCATGCATTTTATGCATTGGTAAAAGCACTATGATGAAAAGTGTGATATGTTTTCAGGTATCTCCTATACTAATAGAGCCACATGCTCACCGGTTTGCCACATGATGTAGGCCTATGGACTGAACAAGAAACCATCAAATATTTTAACCAGTCATCGTTATCACAACACTGAGGACCAGTCATTCGAAATGACTTCTCCATGCATTTTATGCATTGGTAAAAGCACTATGATGAAAAGTGTGATATGTTTTCAGGTATCTCCTATACTAATAGAGCCACATGCTCACCGGTTTGCCACATGATGTAGGCTAATGGACTGAACAAGAAACCACCAAAAATTTTAACCAGTCATCGTTCTCACAACACTGAGGACCAGTCATTCGAAATGACTTCTCCATGCATTTTATGCATTGGTAAAAGCACTATGATGAAAAGTGTGATATGTTTTCAGGTATCTCCTATACTAATAGAGCCACATGCTCACCGGTTTGCCACATGATGTAGGCCTATGGACTGAACAAGAAACCACCAAAAATTTTAACCAGTCATCGTTCTCACAACACTGAGGACCAGTCATTCGAAATGACTTCTCCATGCATTTTATGCATTGGTAAAAGCACTATGATGAAAAGTGTGATATGTTTTCAGGTATCTCCTATACTAATAGAGCCACATGCTCACCGGTTTGCCACATGATGTAGGCCTATGGACTGAACAAGAAACCACCAAAAATTCTAACCAGTCATCGTTCTCACAACACTGAGGACCAGTCATTCGAAATGACTTCTCCATGCATTTTATGCATTGGTAAAAGCACTATGATGAAAAGTGTGATATGTTTTCAGGTATCTCCTATACTAATAGAGCCACATGCTCACCGGTTTGCCACATGATGTAGGCCTATGGACTGAACAAGAAACCACCAAAAATTTTAACCAGTCATCGTTCTCACAACACTGAGGACCAGTCATTCGAAATGACTTCTCCATGCATTTTATGCATTGGTAAAAGCACTATGATGAAAAGTGTGATATGTTTTCAGGTATCTCCTATACTAATAGAGCCACATGCTCACCGGTTTGCCACATGATGTAGGCCTATGGACTGAACAAGAAACCACCAAAAATTTTAACCAGTCATCGTTCTCACAACACTGAGGACCAGTCATTCGAAATGACTTCTCCAGTCATTTTATGCATTGGTAAAAGCACTATGATGAAAAGTGTGATATATTTTCAGGTATCTCCTATACTAATAGAGCCACATGCTCACCGGTTTGCCACATGATGTAGACCTATGGACTGAACAAGAAACCACCAAAAATTTTAACCAGTCATCGTTCTCACAACACTGAGGACCAGTCATTCGAAATGACTTCTCCATGCATTTTATGCATTGGTAAAAGCACTATGATGAAAAGTGTGATATGTTTTCAGGTATCTCCTATACTAATAGAGCCACATGCTCACCGGTTTGCCACATGATGTAGGCCTATGGACTGAACAAGAAACCACCAAAAATTTTAACCAGTCATCGTTCTCACAACACTGAGGACCAGTCATTCGAAATGACTTCTCCATGCATTTTATGCATTGGTAAAAGCACTATGATGAAAAGTGTGATATGTTTTCAGGTATCTCCTATACTAATAGAGTCACATGCTCACCGGTTTGCCACATGATGTAGGCTAATGGACTGAACAAGAAACCACCAAAAATTTTAACCAGTCATCGTTCTCACAACACTGAGGACCAGTCATTCAAACTGACTTCTCCATGCATTTTATGCATTGGTAAAAGCACTATGATGAAAAGTGTGATATGTTTTCAGGTATCTCCTATACTAATAGAGCCACATGCTCACCGGTTTGCCACATGATGTAGGCTAATGGACTGAACAAGAAACCACCAAAAATTTTAACCAGTCATCGTTCTCACAACACTGAGGACCAGTCATTCGAAATGACTTCTCCATGCATTTTATGCATTGGTAAAAGCACTATGATGAAAAGTGTGATATGTTTTCAGGTATCTCCTATACTAATAGAGCCACATGCTCAACGGTTTGCCACATGATGTAGGCCTATGGACTGAACAAGAAACCACCAAAAATTTTAACCAGTCATCGTTCTCACAACACTGAGGACCAGTCATTCGAAATGACTTCTCCATGCATTTTATGCATTGGTAAAAGCACTGATGAAAAGTGTGATATGTTTTCAGGTATCTCCTATACTAATAGAGCCACATGCTCACCGGTTTGCCACATGATGTAGGCCTATGGACTGAACAAGAAACCACCAAAAATTTTAACCAGTCATCGTTCTCACAACACTGAGGACCAGTCATTCGAAATGACTTCTCCATGCATTTTATGCATTGGTAAAAGCACTATGATGAAAAGTGTGATATGTTTTCAGGTATCTCCTATACTAATAGAGCCACATGCTCACCGGTTTGCCACATGATGTAGGCCTATGGACTGAACAAGAAACCACCAAAAATTCTAACCAGTCATCGTTCTCACAACACTGAGGACCAGTCATTCGAAATGACTTCTCCATGCATTTTATGCATTGGTAAAAGCACTATGATGAAAAGTGTGATATGTTTTCAGGTATCTCCTATACTAATAGAGCCACATGCTCACCGGTTTGCCACATGATGTAGGCCTATGGACTGAACAAGAAACCACCAAAAATTTTAACCAGTCATCGTTCTCACAACACTGAGGACCAGTCATTCGAAATGACTTCTCCATGCATTTTATGCATTGGTAAAAGCACTATGATGAAAAGTGTGATATGTTTTCAGGTATCTCCTATACTAATAGAGCCACATGCTCACCGGTTTGCCACATGATGTAGGCCTATGGACTGAACAAGAAACCACCAAAAATTCTAACCAGTCATCGTTCTCACAACACTGAGGACCAGTCATTCGAAATGACTTCTCCATGCATTTTATGCATTGGTAAAAGCACTATGATGAAAAGTGTGATATGTTTTCAGGTATCTCCTATACTAATAGAGCCACATGCTCACCGGTTTGCCACATGATGTTGGCCTATGGACTGAACAAGAAACCACCAAAAATTTTAACCAGTCATCGTTCTCACAACACTGAGGACCAGTCATTCGAAATGACTTCTCCATGCATTTTATGCATTGGTAAAAGCACTATGATGAAAAGTGTGATATGTTTTCAGGTATCTCCTATACTAATAGAGCCACATGCTCACCGGTTTGCCACATGATGTAGGCCTATGGACTGAACAAGAAACCACCAAAAATTTTAACCAGTCATCGTTCTCACAACACTGAGGACCAGTCATTCGAAATGACTTCTCCAGTCATTTTATGCATTGGTAAAAGCACTATGATGAAAAGTGTGATATATTTTCAGGTATCTCCTATACTAATAGAGCCACATGCTCACCGGTTTGCCACATGATGTAGGCTAATGGACTGAACAAGAAACCACCAAAAATTTTAACCAGTCATCGTTCTCACAACACTGAGGACCAGTCATTCGAAATGACTTCTCCATGCATTTTATGCATTGGTAAAAGCACTATGATGAAAAGTGTGATATGTTTTCAGGTATCTCCTATACTAATAGAGCCACATGCTCACCGGTTTGCCACATGATGTAGGCCTATGGACTGAACAAGAAACCATCAAATATTTTAACCAGTCATCGTTCTCACAACACTGAGGACCAGTCATTCGAAATGACTTCTCCATGCATTTTATGCATTGGTAAAAGCACTATGATGAAAAGTGTGATATGTTTTCAGGTATCTCCTATACTAATAGAGCCACATGCTCACCGGTTTGCCACATGATGTAGGCCTATGGACTGAACAAGAAACCACCAAAAATTTTAACCAGTCATCGTTCTCACAACACTGAGGACCAGTCATTCGAAATGACTTCTCCATGCATTTTATGCATTGGTAAAAGCACTATGATGAAAAGTGTGATATGTTTTCAGGTATCTCCTATACTAATAGAGCCACATGCTCACCGGTTT
>NW_027193361.1:0-33898 GCF_032444005.1 Ranitomeya imitator
GTATAGGAGATACCTGAAAACATATCACACTTTTCATCATAGTGCTTTTACCAATGCATAAAATGCATGGAGAAGTCATTTCGAATGACTGGTCTTCAGTGTTGTGAGAACGATGACTGGTTAAAATTTTTGGTGGTTTCTTGTTCAGTCCATAGGCCTACATCATGTGGCAAACCGGTGAGCATGTGGCTCTATTAGTATAGGAGATACCTGAAAACATATCACACTTTTCATCATAGTGCTTTTACCAATGCATAAAATGCATGGAGAAGTCATTTCGAATGACTGGTCCTCAGTGTTGTGAGAACGATGACTGGTTAAAATTTTTGGTGGTTTCTTGTTCAGTCCATAGGCCTACATCATGTGGCAAACCGGTGAGCATGTGGCTCTATTAGTATAGGAGATACCTGAAAACATATCACATTTTTTCATCATAGTGCTTTTACCAATGCATAAAATGCATGGAGAAGTCATTTCGAATGACTGGTCCTCAGTGTTGTGAGAACGATGACTGGTTAAAATTTTTGGTGGTTTCTTGTTCAGTCCATAGGCCTACATCATGTGGCAAACCGGTGAGCATGTGGCTCTATTAGTATAGGAGATACCTGAAAACATATCACACTTTTCATCATAGTGCTTTTACCAAGGCATAAAATGCATGGAGAAGTCATTTCGAATGACTGGTCCTCAGTGTTGTGAGAACGATGACTGGTTAAAATTTTTGGTGGTTTCTTGTTCAGTCCATAGGCCTACATCATGTGGCAAACCGGTGAGCATGTGGCTCTATTAGTATAGGAGATACCTGAAAACATATCACACTTTTCATCATAGTGCTTTTACCAATGCATAAAATGCATGGAGAAGTCATTTCGAATGACTGGTCCTCAGTGTTGTGAGAACGATGACTGGTTAAAATTTTTGGTGGTTTCTTGTTCAGTCCATAGGCCTACATCATGTGGCAAACCGGTGAGCATGTGGCTCTATTAGTATAGGAGATACCTGAAAACATATCACACTTTTCATCATAGTGCTTTTACCAATGCATAAAATGCATGGAGAAGTCATTTCGAATGACTGGTCCTCAGTGTTGTGAGAACGATGACTGGTTAAAATTTTTGGTGGTTTCTTGTTCAGTCCATAGGCCTACATCATGTGGCAAACCGGTGAATATGTGGCTCTATTAGTATAGGAGATACCTGAAAACATATCACACTTTTCATCATAGTGCTTTTACCAATGCATAAAATGCATGGAGAAGTCATTTCGAATGACTGGTCCTCAGTGTTGTGAGAACGATGACTGGTTAAAATTCTTGGTGGTTTCTTGTTCAGTCCATAGGCCTACATCATGTGGCAAACCGGTGAGCATGTGGCTCTATTAGTATAGGAGATACCTGAAAACATATCACACTTTTCATCATAGTGCTTTTACCAATGCATAAAATGCATGGAGAAGTCATTTCGAATGACTGGTCCTCAGTGTTGTGAGAACGATGACTGGTTAAAATTTTTGGTGGTTTCTTGTTCAGTCCATAGGCCTACATCATGTGGCAAACCGGTGAGCATGTGGCTCTATTAGTATAGGAGATACCTGAAAACATATCACACTTTTCATCATACTGCTTTTACCAATGCATAAAATGCATGGAGAAGTCATTTCGAATGACTGGTCCTCAGTGTTGTGAGAACGATGACTGGTTAAAATTTTTGGTGGTTTCTTGTTCAGTCCGTAGGCCTACATCATGTGGCAAACCGGTGAGCATGTGGCTCTATTAGTATAGGAGATACCTGAAAACATATCACACTTTTCATCATAGTGCTTTTACCAATGCATAAAATGCATGGAGAAGTCATTTCGAATGACTGGTCCTCAGTGTTGTGAGAACGATGACTGGTTAAAATTTTTGGTGGTTTCTTGTTCAGTCCATAGGCCTACATCATGTGGCAAACCGGTGAGCATGTGGCTCTATTAGTATAGGAGATACCTGAAAACATATCACACTTTTCATCATAGTGCTTTTACCAATGCATAAAATGCATGGAGAAGTCATTTCGAATGACTGGTCCTCAGTGTTGTGAGAACGATGACTGGTTAAAATTTTTGGTGGTTTCTTGTTCAGTCCATAGGCCTACATCATGTGGCAAACCGGTGAGCATGTGGCTCTATTAGTATAGGAGATACCTGAAAACATATCACACTTTTCATCATAGTGCTTTTACCAATGCATAAAATGCATGGAGAAGTCATTTCGAATGACTGGTCCTCAGTGTTGTGAGAACGATGACTGGTTAAAATTTTTGGTGGTTTCTTGTTCAGTCCATAGGCCTACATCATGTGGCAAACCGGTGAGCATGTGGCTCTATTAGTATAGGAGATACCTGAAAACATATCACACTTTTCATCATAGTGCTTTTACCAATGCATAAAATGCATGGAGAAGTCATTTCGAATGACTGGTCCTCAGTGTTGTGAGAACGATGACTGGTTAAAATTTTTGGTGGTTTCTTGTTCAGTCCATAGGCCTACATCATGTGGCAAACCGGTGAGCATGTGGCTCTATTAGTATAGGAGATACCTGAAAACATATCACACTTTTCATCATAGTGCTTTTACCAATGCATAAAATGCATGGAGAAGTCATTTCGAATGACTGGTCCTCAGTGTTGTGAGAACGATGACTGGTTAAAATTTTTGGTGGTTTCTTGTTCAGTCCATAGGCCTACATCATGTGGCAAACCGGTGAGCATGTGGCTCTATTAGTATAGGAGATACCTGAAAACATATCACACTTTTCATCATAGTGCTTTTACCAAGGCATAAAATGCATGGAGAAGTCATTTCGAATGACTGGTCCTCAGTGTTGTGAGAACGATGACTGGTTAAAATTTTTGGTGGTTTCTTGTTCAGTCCATAGGCCTACATCATGTGGCAAACCGGTGAGCATGTGGCTCTATTAGTATAGGAGATACCTGAAAACATATCACACTTTTCATCATAGTGCTTTTACCAATGCATAAAATGCATGGAGAAGTCATTTCGAATGACTGGTCCTCAGTGTTGTGAGAACGATGACTGGTTAAAATTTTTGGTGGTTTCTTGTTCAGTCCATAGGCCTACATCATGTGGCAAACCGGTGAGCATGTGGCTCTATTAGTATAGGAGATACCTGAAAACATATCACACTTTTCATCATAGTGCTTTTACCAATGCATAAAATGCATGGAGAAGTCATTTCGAATGACTGGTCCTCAGTGTTGTGAGAACGATGACTGGTTAAAATTTTTGGTGGTTTCTTGTTCAGTCCATAGGCCTACATCATGTGGCAAACCGGTGAGCATGTGGCTCTATTAGTATAGGAGATACCTGAAAACATATCACACTTTTCATCATAGTGCTTTTACCAATGCATAAAATGCATGGAGAAGTCATTTCGAATGACTGGTCCTCAGTGTTGTGAGAACGATGACTGGTTAAAATTTCTTGGTGGTTTCTTGTTCAGTCCATAGGCCTACATCATGTGGCAAACCGGTGAGCATGTGGCTCTATTAGTATAGGAGATACCTGAAAACATATCACACTTTTCATCATAGTGCTTTTACCAATGCATAAAATGCATGGAGAAGTCATTTCGAATGACTGGTCCTCAGTGTTGTGAGAACGATGACTGGTTAAAATTTTTGGTGGTTTCTTGTTCAGTCCATAGGCCTACATCATGTGGCAAACCGGTGAGCATGTGGCTCTATTAGTATAGGAGATACCTGAAAACATATCACACTTTTCATCATAGTGCTTTTACCAATGCATAAAATGCATGGAGAAGTCATTTCGAATGACTGGTCCTCAGTGTTGTGAGAACGATGACTGGTTAAAATTTTTGGTGGTTTCTTGTTCAGTCCATAGGCCTACATCATGTGGCAAACCGGTGAGCATGTGGCTCTATTAGTATAGGAGATACCTGAAAACATATCACACTTTTCATCATAGTGCTTTTACCAATGCATAAAATGCATGGAGAAGTCATTTCGAATGACTGGTCCTCAGTGTTGTGAGAACGATGACTGGTTAAAATTTTTGGTGGTTTCTTGTTCAGTCCATAGGCCTACATCATGTGGCAAACCGGTGAGCATGTGGCTCTATTAGTATAGGAGATACCTGAAAACATATCACACTTTTCATCATAGTGCTTTTACCAATGCATAAAATGCATGGAGAAGTCATTTCGAATGACTGGTCCTCAGTGTTGTGAGAACGATGACTGGTTAAAATTTTTGGTGGTTTCTTGTTCAGTCCATAGGCCTACATCATGTGGCAAACCGGTGAGCATGTGGCTCTATTAGTATAGGAGATACCTGAAAACATATCACACTTTTCATCATAGTGCTTTTACCAATGCATAAAATGCATGGAGAAGTCATTTCGAATGACTGGTCCTCAGTGTTGTGAGAACGATGACTGGTTAAAATTTTTGGTGGTTTCTTGTTCAGTCCATAGGCCTACATCATGTGGCAAACCGGTGAGCATGTGGCTCTATTAGTATAGGAGATACCTGAAAACATATCACACTTTTCATCATAGTGCTTTTACCAATGCATAAAATGCATGGAGAAGTCATTTCGAATGACTGGTCCTCAGTGTTGTGAGAACGATGACTGGTTAAAATTTTTGGTGGTTTCTTGTTCAGTCCATAGGCCTACATCATGTGGCAAACCGGTGAGCATGTGGCTCTATTAGTATAGGAGATACCTGAAAACATATCACACTTTTCATCATAGTGCTTTTACCAATGCATAAAATGCATGGAGAAGTCATTTCGAATGACTGGTCCTCAGTGTTGTGAGAACGATGACTGGTTAAAATTTTTGGTGGTTTCTTGTTCAGTCCATAGGCCTACATCATGTGGCAAACCGGTGAGCATGTGGCTCTATTAGTATAGGAGATACCTGAAAACATATCACACTTTTCATCATAGTGCTTTTACCAATGCATAAAATGCATGGAGAAGTCATTTCGAATGACTGGTCCTCAGTGTTGTGAGAACGATGACTGGTTAAAATTTTTGGTGGTTTCTTGTTCAGTCCATAGGCCTACATCATGTGGCAAACCGGTGAGCATGTGGCTCTATTAGTATAGGAGATACCTGAAAACATATCACACTTTTCATCATAGTGCTTTTACCAATGCATAAAATGCATGGAGAAGTCATTTCGAATGACTGGTCCTCAGTGTTGTGAGAACGATGACTGGTTAAAATTTTTGGTGGTTTCTTGTTCAGTCCATAGGCCTACATCATGTGGCAAACCGGTGAGCATGTGGCTCTATTAGTATAGGAGATACCTGAAAACATATCACACTTTTCATCATAGTGCTTTTACCAATGCATAAAATGCATGGAGAAGTCATTTCGAATGACTGGTCCTCAGTGTTGTGAGAACGATGACTGGTTAAAATTTTTGGTGGTTTCTTGTTCAGTCCATAGGCCTACATCATGTGGCAAACCGGTGAGCATGTGGCTCTATTAGTATAGGAGATACCTGAAAACATATCACACTTTTCATCATAGTGCTTTTACCAATGCATAAAATGCATGGAGAAGTCATTTCGAATGACTGGTCCTCAGTGTTGTGAGAACGATGACTGGTTAAAATTTTTGGTGGTTTCTTGTTCAGTCCATAGGCCTACATCATGTGGCAAACCGGTGAGCATGTGGCTCTATTAGTATAGGAGATACCTGAAAACATATCACACTTTTCATCATAGTGCTTTTACCAATGCATAAAATGCATGGAGAAGTCATTTCGAATGACTGGTCCTCAGTGTTGTGAGAACGATGACTGGTTAAAATTTTTGGTGGTTTCTTGTTCAGTCCATAGGCCTACATCATGTGGCAAACCGGTGAGCATGTGGCTCTATTAGTATAGGAGATACCTGAAAACATATCACACTTTTCATCATAGTGCTTTTACCAATGCATAAAATGCATGGAGAAGTCATTTCGAATGACTGGTCCTCAGTGTTGTGAGAACGATGACTGGTTAAAATTTTTGGTGGTTTCTTGTTCAGTCCATAGGCCTACATCATGTGGCAAACCGGTGAGCATGTGGCTCTATTAGTATAGGAGATACCTGAAAACATATCACACTTTTCATCATAGTGCTTTTACCAATGCATAAAATGCATGGAGAAGTCATTTCGAATGACTGGTCCTCAGTGTTGTGAGAACGATGACTGGTTAAAATTTTTGGTGGTTTCTTGTTCAGTCCATAGGCCTACATCATGTGGCAAACCGGTGAGCATGTGGCTCTATTAGTATAGGAGATACCTGAAAACATATCACACTTTTCATCATAGTGCTTTTACCAATGCATAAAATGCATGGAGAAGTCATTTCGAATGACTGGTCCTCAGTGTTGTGAGAACGATGACTGGTTAAAATTTTTGGTGGTTTCTTGTTCAGTCCATAGGCCTACATCATGTGGCAAACCGGTGAGCATGTGGCTCTATTAGTATAGGGGATACCTGAAAACAATCACACTTTTCATCATAGTGCTTTTACCAATGCATAAAATGCATGGAGAAGTCATTTCGAATGACTGGTCCTCAGTGTTGTGAGAACGATGACTGGTTAAAATTTTTGGTGGTTTCTTGTTCAGTCCATAGGCCTACATCATGTGGCAAACCGGTGAGCATGTGGCTCTATTAGTATAGGAGATACCTGAAAACATATCACACTTTTCATCATAGTGCTTTTACCAATGCATAAAATGCATGGAGAAGTCATTTCGAATGACTGGTCCTCAGTGTTGTGAGAACGATGACTGGTTAAAATTTTTGGTGGTTTCTTGTTCAGTCCATAGGCCTACATCATGTGGCAAACCGGTGAGCATGTGGCTCGATTAGTATAGGAGATACCTGAAAACATATCACACTTTTCATCATAGTGCTTTTACCAATGCATAAAATGCATGGAGAAGTCATTTCGAATGACTGGTCTTCAGTGTTGTGAGAACGATGACTGGTTAAAATTTTTGGTGGTTTCTTGTTCAGTCCATAGGCCTACATCATGTGGCAAACCGGTGAGCATGTGGCTCTATTAGTATAGGAGATACCTGAAAACATATCACACTTTTCATCATAGTGCTTTTACCAATGCATAAAATGCATGGAGAAGTCATTTCGAATGACTGGTCCTCAGTGTTGTGAGAACGATGACTGGTTAAAATTTTTGGTGGTTTCTTGTTCAGTCCATAGGCCTACATCATGTGGCAAACCGGTGAGCATGTGGCTCTATTAGTATAGGAGATACCTGAAAACATATCACACTTTTCATCATAGTGCTTTTACCAATGCATAAAATGCATGGAGAAGTCATTTCGAATGACTGGTCCTCAGTGTTGTGAGAACGATGACTGGTTAAAATTTTTGGTGGTTTCTTGTTCAGTCCATAGGCCTACATCATGTGGCAAACCGGTGAGCATGTGGCTCTATTAGTATAGGAGATACCTGAAAACATATCACACTTTTCATCATAGTGCTTTTACCAAGGCATAAAATGCATGGAGAAGTCATTTCGAATGACTGGTCCTCAGTGTTGTGAGAACGATGACTGGTTAAAATTTTTGGTGGTTTCTTGTTCAGTCCATAGGCCTACATCATGTGGCAAACCGGTGAGCATGTGGCTCTATTAGTATAGGAGATACCTGAAAACATATCACACTTTTCATCATAGTGCTTTTACCAAGGCATAAAATGCATGGAGAAGTCATTTCGAATGACTGGTCCTCAGTGTTGTGAGAACGATGACTGGTTAAAATTTTTGGTGGTTTCTTGTTCAGTCCATAGGCCTACATCATGTGGCAAACCGGTGAGCATGTGGCTCTATTAGTATAGGAGATACCTGAAAACATATCACACTTTTCATCATAGTGCTTTTACCAATGCATAAAATGCATCGAGAAGTCATTTCGAATGACTGGTCCTCAGTGTTGTGAGAACGATGACTGGTTAAAATTTTTGGTGGTTTCTTGTTCAGTCCATAGGCCTACATCATGTGGCAAACCGGTGAATATGTGGCTCTATTAGTATAGGAGATACCTGAAAACATATCACACTTTTCATCATAGTGCTTTTACCAATGCATAAAATGCATGGAGAAGTCATTTCGAATGACTGGTCCTCAGTGTTGTGAGAACGATGACTGGTTAAAATTCTTGGTGGTTTCTTGTTCAGTCCATAGGCCTACATCATGTGGCAAACCGGTGAGCATGTGGCTCTATTAGTATAGGAGATACCTGAAAACATATCACACTTTTCATCATAGTGCTTTTACCAATGCATAAAATGCATGGAGAAGTCATTTCGAATGACTGGTCCTCAGTGTTGTGAGAACGATGACTGGTTAAAATTTTTGGTGGTTTCTTGTTCAGTCCATAGGCCTACATCATGTGGCAAACCGGTGAGCATGTGGCTCTATTAGTATAGGAGATACCTGAAAACATATCACACTTTTCATCATAGTGCTTTTACCAATGCATAAAATGCATGGAGAAGTCATTTCGAATGACTGGTCCTCAGTGTTGTGAGAACGATGACTGGTTAAAATTTTTGGTGGTTTCTTGTTCAGTCCATAGGCCTACATCATGTGGCAAACCGGTGAGCATGTGGCTCTATTAGTATAGGAGATACCTGAAAACATATCACACTTTTCATCATAGTGCTTTTACCAATGCATAAAATGCATGGAGAAGTCATTTCGAATGACTGGTCCTCAGTGTTGTGAGAACGATGACTGGTTAAAATTTTTGGTGGTTTCTTGTTCAGTCCATAGGCCTACATCGTGTGGCAAACCGGTGAGCATGTGGCTCTATTAGTATAGGAGATACCTGAAAACATATCACACTTTTCATCATAGTGCTTTTACCAATGCATAAAATGCATGGAGAAGTCATTTCGAATGACTGGTCCTCAGTGTTGTGAGAACGATGACTGGTTAAAATTTTTGGTGGTTTCTTGTTCAGTCCATAGGCCTACATCATGTGGCAAACCGGTGAGCATGTGGCTCTATTAGTATAGGGGATACCTGAAAACATCACACTTTTCATCATAGTGCTTTTACCAATGCATAAAATGCATGGAGAAGTCATTTCGAATGACTGGTCCTCAGTGTTGTGAGAACGATGACTGGTTAAAATTTTTGGTGGTTTCTTGTTCAGTCCATAGGCCTACATCATGTGGCAAACCGGTGAGCATGTGGCTCTATTAGTATAGGAGATACCTGAAAACATATCACACTTTTCATCATAGTGCTTTTACCAAGGCATAAAATGCATGGAGATGTCATTTCGAATGACTGGTCCTCAGTGTTGTGAGAACGATGACTGGTTAAAATTTTTGGTGGTTTCTTGTTCAGTCCATAGGCCTACATCATGTGGCAAACCGGTGAGCATGTGGCTCTATTAGTATAGGAGATACCTGAAAACATATCACACTTTTCATCATAGTGCTTTTACCAATGCATAAAATGCATCGAGAAGTCATTTCGAATGACTGGTCCTCAGTGTTGTGAGAACGATGACTGGTTAAAATTTTTGGTGGTTTCTTGTTCAGTCCATAGGCCTACATCATGTGGCAAACCGGTGAATATGTGGCTCTATTAGTATAGGAGATACCTGAAAACATATCACACTTTTCATCATAGTGCTTTTACCAATGCATAAAATGCATGGAGAAGTCATTTCGAATGACTGGTCCTCAGTGTTGTGAGAACGATGACTGGTTAAAATTCTTGGTGGTTTCTTGTTCAGTCCATAGGCCTACATCATGTGGCAAACCGGTGAGCATGTGGCTCTATTAGTATAGGAGATACCTGAAAACATATCACACTTTTCATCATAGTGCTTTTACCAATGCATAAAATGCATGGAGAAGTCATTTCGAATGACTGGTCCTCAGTGTTGTGAGAACGATGACTGGTTAAAATTTTTGGTGGTTTCTTGTTCAGTCCATAGGCCTACATCATGTGGCAAACCGGTGAGCATGTGGCTCTATTAGTATAGGAGATACCTGAAAACATATCACACTTTTCATCATAGTGCTTTTACCAATGCATAAAATGCATGGAGAAGTCATTTCGAATGACTGGTCCTCAGTGTTGTGAGAACGATGACTGGTTAAAATTTTTGGTGGTTTCTTGTTCAGTCCATAGGCCTACATCATGTGGCAAACCGGTGAGCATGTGGCTCTATTAGTATAGGAGATACCTGAAAACATATCACACTTTTCATCATAGTGCTTTTACCAATGCATAAAATGCATGGAGAAGTCATTTCGAATGACTGGTCCTCAGTGTTGTGAGAACGATGACTGGTTAAAATTTTTGGTGGTTTCTTGTTCAGTCCATAGGCCTACATCATGTGGCAAACCGGTGAGCATGTGGCTCTATTAGTATAGGAGATACCTGAAAACATATCACACTTTTCATCATAGTGCTTTTACCAATGCATAAAATGCATGGAGAAGTCATTTCGAATGACTGGTCCTCAGTGTTGTGAGAACGATGACTGGTTAAAATTTTTGGTGGTTTCTTGTTCAGTCCATAGGCCTACATCATGTGGCAAACCGGTGAGCATGTGGCTCTATTAGTATAGGGGATACCTGAAAACATCACACTTTTCATCATAGTGCTTTTACCAATGCATAAAATGCATGGAGAAGTCATTTCGAATGACTGGTCCTCAGTGTTGTGAGAACGATGACTGGTTAAAATTTTTGGTGGTTTCTTGTTCAGTCCATAGGCCTACATCATGTGGCAAACCGGTGAGCATGTGGCTCTATTAGTATAGGAGATACCTGAAAACATATCACACTTTTCATCATAGTGCTTTTACCAATGCATAAAATGCATGGAGAAGTCATTTCGAATGACTGGTCCTCAGTGTTGTGAGAACGATGACTGGTTAAAATTTTTGGTGGTTTCTTGTTCAGTCCATAGGCCTACATCATGTGGCAAACCGGTGAGCATGTGGCTCGATTAGTATAGGAGATACCTGAAAACATATCACACTTTTCATCATAGTGCTTTTACCAATGCATAAAATGCATGGAGAAGTCATTTCGAATGACTGGTCTTCAGTGTTGTGAGAACGATGACTGGTTAAAATTTTTGGTGGTTTCTTGTTCAGTCCATAGGCCTACATCATGTGGCAAACCGGTGAGCATGTGGCTCTATTAGTATAGGAGATACCTGAAAACATATCACACTTTTCATCATAGTGCTTTTACCAATGCATAAAATGCATGGAGAAGTCATTTCGAATGACTGGTCCTCAGTGTTGTGAGAACGATGACTGGTTAAAATTTTTGGTGGTTTCTTGTTCAGTCCATAGGCCTACATCATGTGGCAAACCGGTGAGCATGTGGCTCTATTAGTATAGGAGATACCTGAAAACATATCACACTTTTCATCATAGTGCTTTTACCAATGCATAAAATGCATGGAGAAGTCATTTCGAATGACTGGTCCTCAGTGTTGTGAGAACGATGACTGGTTAAAATTTTTGGTGGTTTCTTGTTCAGTCCATAGGCCTACATCATGTGGCAAACCGGTGAGCATGTGGCTCTATTAGTATAGGAGATACCTGAAAACATATCACACTTTTCATCATAGTGCTTTTACCAAGGCATAAAATGCATGGAGAAGTCATTTCGAATGACTGGTCCTCAGTGTTGTGAGAACGATGACTGGTTAAAATTTTTGGTGGTTTCTTGTTCAGTCCATAGGCCTACATCATGTGGCAAACCGGTGAGCATGTGGCTCTATTAGTATAGGAGATACCTGAAAACATATCACACTTTTCATCATAGTGCTTTTACCAAGGCATAAAATGCATGGAGAAGTCATTTCGAATGACTGGTCCTCAGTGTTGTGAGAACGATGACTGGTTAAAATTTTTGGTGGTTTCTTGTTCAGTCCATAGGCCTACATCATGTGGCAAACCGGTGAGCATGTGGCTCTATTAGTATAGGAGATACCTGAAAACATATCACACTTTTCATCATAGTGCTTTTACCAATGCATAAAATGCATCGAGAAGTCATTTCGAATGACTGGTCCTCAGTGTTGTGAGAACGATGACTGGTTAAAATTTTTGGTGGTTTCTTGTTCAGTCCATAGGCCTACATCATGTGGCAAACCGGTGAATATGTGGCTCTATTAGTATAGGAGATACCTGAAAACATATCACACTTTTCATCATAGTGCTTTTACCAATGCATAAAATGCATGGAGAAGTCATTTCGAATGACTGGTCCTCAGTGTTGTGAGAACGATGACTGGTTAAAATTCTTGGTGGTTTCTTGTTCAGTCCATAGGCCTACATCATGTGGCAAACCGGTGAGCATGTGGCTCTATTAGTATAGGAGATACCTGAAAACATATCACACTTTTCATCATAGTGCTTTTACCAATGCATAAAATGCATGGAGAAGTCATTTCGAATGACTGGTCCTCAGTGTTGTGAGAACGATGACTGGTTAAAATTTTTGGTGGTTTCTTGTTCAGTCCATAGGCCTACATCATGTGGCAAACCGGTGAGCATGTGGCTCTATTAGTATAGGAGATACCTGAAAACATATCACACTTTTCATCATAGTGCTTTTACCAATGCATAAAATGCATGGAGAAGTCATTTCGAATGACTGGTCCTCAGTGTTGTGAGAACGATGACTGGTTAAAATTTTTGGTGGTTTCTTGTTCAGTCCATAGGCCTACATCATGTGGCAAACCGGTGAGCATGTGGCTCTATTAGTATAGGAGATACCTGAAAACATATCACACTTTTCATCATAGTGCTTTTACCAATGCATAAAATGCATGGAGAAGTCATTTCGAATGACTGGTCCTCAGTGTTGTGAGAACGATGACTGGTTAAAATGTTTGGTGGTTTCTTGTTCAGTCCATAGGCCTACATCATGTGGCAAACCGGTGAGCATGTGGCTCTATTAGTATAGGAGATACCTGAAAACATATCACACTTTTCATCATAGTGCTTTTACCAATGCATAAAATGCATGGAGAAGTCATTTCGAATGACTGGTCCTCAGTGTTGTGAGAACGATGACTGGTTAAAATTTTTGGTGGTTTCTTGTTCAGTCCATAGGCCTACATCATGTGGCAAACCGGTGAGCATGTGGCTCTATTAGTATAGGGGATACCTGAAAACATCACACTTTTCATCATAGTGCTTTTACCAATGCATAAAATGCATGGAGAAGTCATTTCGAATGACTGGTCCTCAGTGTTGTGAGAACGATGACTGGTTAAAATTTTTGGTGGTTTCTTGTTCAGTCCATAGGCCTACATCATGTGGCAAACCGGTGAGCATGTGGCTCTATTAGTATAGGAGATAACTGAAAACATATCACACTTTTCATCATAGTGCTTTTACCAATGCATAAAATGCATGGAGAAGTCATTTCGAATGACTGGTCCTCAGTGTTGTGAGAACGATGACTGGTTAAAATTTTTGGTGGTTTCTTGTTCAGTCCATAGGCCTACATCATGTGGCAAACCGGTGAGCATGTGGCTCTATTAGTATAGGAGATACCTGAAAACATATCACACTTTTCATCATAGTGCTTTTACCAATGCATAAAATGCATGGAGAAGTCATTTCGAATGACTGGTCCTCAGTGTTGTGAGAACGATGACTGGTTAAAATTTTTGGTGGTTTCTTGTTCAGTCCATAGGCCTACATCATGTGGCAAACCGGTGAGCATGTGGCTCTATTAGTATAGGAGATACCTGAAAACATATCACACTTTTCATCATAGTGCTTTTACCAATGCATAAAATGCATGGAGAAGTCATTTCGAATGACTGGTCCTCAGTGTTGTGAGAACGATGACTGGTTAAAATTTTTGGTGGTTTCTTGTTCAGTCCATAGGCCTACATCATGTGGCAAACCGGTGAGCATGTGGCTCTATTAGTATAGGAGATACCTGAAAACATATCACACTTTTCATCATAGTGCTTTTACCAATGCATAAAATGCATGGAGAAGTCATTTCGAATGACTGGTCCTCAGTGTTGTGAGAACGATGACTGGTTAAAATTTTTGGTGGTTTCTTGTTCAGTCCATAGGCCTACATCATGTGGCAAACCGGTGAGCATGTGGCTCTATTATTATAGGAGATACCTGAAAACATATCACACTTTTCATCATAGTGCTTTTACCAATGCATAAAATGCATGGAGAAGTCATTTCGAATGACTGGTCCTCAGTGTTGTGAGAACGATGACTGGTTAAAATTTTTGGTGGTTTCTTGTTCAGTCCATAGGCCTACATCATGTGGCAAACCGGTGAGCATGTGGCTCTATTATTATAGGAGATACCTGAAAACATATCACACTTTTCATCATAGTGCTTTTACCAATGCATAAAATGCATGGAGAAGTCATTTCGAATGACTGGTCCTCAGTGTTGTGAGAACGATGACTGGTTAAAATTTTTGGTGGTTTCTTGTTCAGTCCATAGGCCTACATCATGTGGCAAACCGGTGAGCATGTGGCTCTATTAGTATAGGAGATACCTGAAAACATATCACACTTTTCATCATAGTGCTTTTACCAATGCATAAAATGCATGGAGAAGTCATTTCGAATGACTGGTCCTCAGTGTTGTGAGAACGATGACTGGTTAAAATTTTTGGTGGTTTCTTGTTCAGTCCATAGGCCTACATCATGTGGCAAACCGGTGAGCATGTGGCTCTATTAGTATAGGAGATACCTGAAAACATATCACACTTTTCATCATAGTACTTTTACCAATGCATAAAATGCATGGAGAAGTCATTTCGAATGACTGGTCCTCAGTGTTGTGAGAACGATGACTGGTTAAAATTTTTGGTGGTTTCTTGTTCAGTCCATAGGCCTACATCATGTGGCAAACCGGTGAGCATGTGGCTCTATTAGTATAGGAGATACCTGAAAACATATCACACTTTTCATCATAGTGCTTTTACCAATGCATAAAATGCATGGAGAAGTCATTTCGAATGACTGGTCCTCAGTGTTGTGAGAACGATGACTGGTTAAAATTTTTGGTGGTTTCTTGTTCAGTCCATAGGCCTACATCATGTGGCAAACCGGTGAGCATGTGGCTCTATTAGTATAGGAGATACCTGAAAACATATCACACTTTTCATCATAGTGCTTATACCAATGCATAAAATGCATGGAGAAGTCATTTCGAATGACTGGTCCTCAGTGTTGTGAGAACGATGACTGGTTAAATTTTTTGGTGGTTTCTTGTTCAGTCCATAGGCCTACATCATGTGGCAAACCGGTGAGCATGTGGCTCTATTAGTATAGGAGATACCTGAAAACATATCACACTTTTCATCATAGTGCTTTTACCAATGCATAAAATGCATGGAGAAGTCATTTCGAATGACTGATCCTCAGTGTTGTGAGAACGATGACTGGTTAAAATTTTTGGTGGTTTCTTGTTCAGTCCATAGGCCTACATCATGTGGCAAACCGGTGAGCATGTG
Organism: Ranitomeya imitator; assembly: GCF_032444005.1. Taxonomy (NCBI): domain Eukaryota; kingdom Metazoa; phylum Chordata; class Amphibia; order Anura; family Dendrobatidae; genus Ranitomeya; species Ranitomeya imitator. The sequence continues at coordinate 15,550 of NW_027193361.1, forward strand.
GCTCTATTATTATAGGAGATACCTGAAAACATATCACACTTTTCATCATAGTGCTTTTACCAATGCATAAAATGCATGGAGAAGTCATTTCGAATGACTGGTCCTCAGTGTTGTGAGAACGATGACTGGTTAAAATTTTTGGTGGTTTCTTGTTCAGTCCATAGGCCTACATCATGTGGCAAACCGGTGAGCATGTGGCTCTATTATTATAGGAGATACCTGAAAACATATCACACTTTTCATCATAGTGCTTTTACCAATGCATAAAATGCATGGAGAAGTCATTTCGAATGACTGGTCCTCAGTGTTGTGAGAACGATGACTGGTTAAAATTTTTGGTGGTTTCTTGTTCAGTCCATAGGCCTACATCATGTGGCAAACCGGTGAGCATGTGGCTCTATTAGTATAGGAGATACCTGAAAACATATCACACTTTTCATCATAGTGCTTTTACCAATGCATAAAATGCATGGAGAAGTCATTTCGAATGACTGGTCCTCAGTGTTGTGAGAACGATGACTGGTTAAAATTTTTGGTGGTTTCTTGTTCAGTCCATAGGCCTACATCATGTGGCAAACCGGTGAGCATGTGGCTCTATTAGTATAGGAGATACCTGAAAACATATCACACTTTTCATCATAGTGCTTTTACCAATGCATAAAATGCATGGAGAAGTCATTTCGAATGACTGGTCCTCAGTGTTGTGAGAACGATGACTGGTTAAAATTTTTGGTGGTTTCTTGTTCAGTCCATAGGCCTACATCATGTGGCAAACCGGTGAGCATGTGGCTCTATTAGTATAGGAGATACCTGAAAACATATCACACTTTTCATCATAGTGCTTTTACCAATGCATAAAATGCATGGAGAAGTCATTTCGAATGACTGGTCCTCAGTGTTGTGAGAACGATGACTGGTTAAAATTTTTGGTGGTTTCTTGTTCAGTCCATAGGCCTACATCATGTGGCAAACCGGTGAGCATGTGGCTCTATTAGTATAGGAGATAACTGAAAACATATCACACTTTTCATCATAGTGCTTTTACCAATGCATAAAATGCATGGAGAAGTCATTTCGAATGACTGGTCCTCAGTGTTGTGAGAACGATGACTGGTTAAAATTTTTGGTGGTTTCTTGTTCAGTCCATAGGCCTACATCATGTGGCAAACCGGTGAGCATGTGGCTCTATTAGTATAGGAGATACCTGAAAACATATCACACTTTTCATCATAGTGCTTTTACCAATGCATAAAATGCATGGAGAAGTCATTTCGAATGACTGGTCCTCAGTGTTGTGAGAACGATGACTGGTTAAAATTTTTGGTGGTTTCTTGTTCAGTCCATAGGCCTACATCATGTGGCAAACCGGTGAGCATGTGGCTCTATTAGTATAGGAGATACCTGAAAACATATCACACTTTTCATCATAGTGCTTTTACCAATGCATAAAATGCATGGAGAAGTCATTTCGAATGACTGGTCCTCAGTGTTGTGAGAACGATGACTGGTTAAAATTTTTGGTGGTTTCTTGTTCAGTCCATACAGTCCGGTTTGCCACATGATGTAGGCCTATGGACTGAACAAGAAACCACCAAAAATTTTAACCAGTCATCGTTCTCACAACACTGAGGACCAGTCATTCGAAATGACTTCTCCATGCATTTTATGCATTGGTAAAAGCACTATGATGAAAAGTGTGATATGTTTTCAGGTATCTCCTATACTAATCGAGCCACATGCTCACCGGTTTGCCACATGATGTAGGCCTATGGACTGAACAAGAAACCACCAAAAATTTTAACCAGTCATCGTTCTCACAACACTGAGGACCAGTCATTCGAAATGACTTTCCATGCATTTTATGCATTGGTAAAAGCACTATGATGAAAAGTGTGATATGTTTTCAGGTATCTCCTATACTAATAGAGCCACATGCTCACCGGTTTGCCACATGATGTAGGCCTATGGACTGAACAAGAAACCACGAAAAATTTTAACCAGTCATCATTCTCACAACACTGAGGACCAGTCATTCGAAATGACTTCTCCATGCATTTTATGCATTGGTAAAAGCACTATGATGAAAAGTGTGATATGTTTTCAGGTATCTCCTATACTAATAGAGCCACATGCTCACCGGTTTGCCACATGATGTAGGCCTATGGACTGAACAAGAAACCACCAAAAATTTTATCCAGTCATCGTTCTCACAACACTGAGGACCAGTCATTCGAAATGACTTCTCCATGCATTTTATGCATTGGTAAAAGCACTATGATGAAAAGTGTGATATGTTTTCAGGTATCTCCTATACTAATAGAGCCACATGCTCACCGGTTTGCCACATGATGTAGGCCTATGGACTGAACAAGAAACCACCAAAAATTTTAACCAGTCATCGTTCTCACAACACTGAGGACCAGTCATTCGAAATGACTTCTCCATGCATTTTATGCATTGGTAAAAGCACTATGATGAAAAGTGTGATATGTTTTCAGGTATCTCCTATACTAATAGAGCCACATACTCACCGGTTTGCCACATGATGTAGGCCTATGGACTGAACAAGAAACCACCAAAAATTTTAACCAGTCATCGTTCTCACAACACTGAGGACCAGTCATTCGAAATGACTTCTCCATGCATTTTATGCATTGGTAAAAGCACTATGATGAAAAGTGTGATATGTTTTCAGGTATCTCCTATACTAATAGAGCCACATGCTCACCGGTTTGCCACATGATGTAGGCCTATGGACTGAACAAGAAACCACCAAAAATTTTAACCAGTCATCGTTCTCACAACACTGAGGACCAGTCATTCGAAATGACTTCTCCATGCATTTTATGCATTGGTAAAAGCACTATGATGAAAAGTGTGATATGTTTTCAGGTATCTCCTATACTAATCGAGCCACATGCTCACCGGTTTGCCACATGATGTAGGCCTATGGACTGAACAAGAAACCACCAAAAATTTTAACCAGTCATCGTTCTCACAACACTGAGGACCAGTCATTCGAAATGACTTCTCCATGCATTTTATGCATTGGTAAAAGCACTATGATGAAAAGTGTGATATGTTTTCAGGTATCTCCTATACTAATAGAGCCACATGCTCACCGGTTTGCCACATGATGTAGGCCTATGGACTGAACAAGAAACCACCCAAAATTTTAACCAGTCATCGTTCTCACAACACTGAGGACCAGTCATTCGAAATGACTTCTCCATGCATTTTATGCATTGGTAAAAGCACTATGATGAAAAGTGTGATGTTTTCAGGTATCTCCTATACTAATAGAGCCACATGCTCACCGGTTTGCCACATGCTGTAGGCCTATGGACTGAACAAGAAACCACCAAAAATTTTAACCAGTCATCGTTCTCACAACACTGAGGACCAGTCATTCGAAATGACTTCTCCATGCATTTTATGCATTGGTAAAAGCACTATGATGAAAAGTGTGATATATTTTCAGGTATCTCCTATACTAATAGAGCCACATGCTCACCGGTTTGCCACATGCTGTAGGCCTATGGACTGAACAAGAAACCACCAAAAATTTTAACCAGTCATCGTTCTCACAACACTGAGGACCAGTCATTCGAAATGACTTCTCCATGCATTTTATGCATTGGTAAAAGCACTATGATGAAAAGTGTGATATGTTTTCAGGTATCTCCTATACTAATAGAGCCACATGCTCACCGGTTTGCCACATGATGTAGGCCTATGGACTGAACAAGAAACCACCAAAAATTTTATCCAGTCATCGTTCTCACAACACTGAGGACCAGTCATTCGAAATGACTTCTCCATGCATTTTATGCATTGGTAAAAGCACTATGATGAAAAGTGTGATATGTTTTCAGGTATCTCCTATACTAATAGAGCCACATGCTCACCGGTTTGCCACATGATGTAGGCCTATGGACTGAACAAGAAACCACCAAAAATTTTAACCAGTCATCGTTCTCACAACACTGAGGACCAGTCATTCGAAATGACTTCTCCATGCATTTTATGCATTGGTAAAAGCACTATGATTGAAAAGTGTGATATGTTTTCAGGTATCTCCTATACTAATAGAGCCACATGGTCACCGGTTTGCCACATGATGTAGGCCTATGGACTGAACAAGAAACCACCAAAAATTTTAACCAGTCATCGTTCTCACAACACTGAGGACCAGTCATTCGAAATGACTTCTCCATGCATTTTATGCATTGGTAAAAGCACTATGATGAAAAGTGTGATATGTTTTCAGGTATCTCCTATACTAATAGAGCCACATGCTCACCGGTTTGCCACATGATGTAGGCCTATGGACTGAACAAGAAACCACCAAAAATTTTAACCAGTCATCGTTCTCACAACACTGAGGACCAGTCATTCAAAATGACTTCTCCATGCATTTTATGCATTGGTAAAAGCACTATGATGAAAAGTGTGATATGTTTTCAGGTATCTCCTATACAAATTAGAGCCACATGCTCACCGGTTTGCCACATGATGTAGGCCTATGGACTGAACAAGAAACCACCAAAAATTTTAACCAGTCATCGTTCTCACAACACTGAGGACCAGTCATTCGAAATGACTTCTCCATGCATTTTATGCATTGGTAAAAGCACTATGATGAAAAGTGTGATATGTTTTCAGGTATCTCCTATACTAATAGAGCCACATGCTCACCGGTTTGCCACATGCTGTAGGCCTATGGACTGAACAAGAAACCACCAAAAATTTTAACCAGTCATCGTTCTCACAACACTGAGGACCAGTCATTCGAAATGACTTCTCCATGCATTTTATGCATTGGTAAAAGCACTATGATGAAAAGTGTGATATGTTTTCAGGTATCTCCTATACTAATCGAGCCACATGCTCACCGGTTTGCCACATGATGTAGGCCTATGGACTGAACAAGAAACCACCAAAAATTTTAACCAGTCATCGTTCTCACAACACTGAGGACCAGTCATTCGAAATGACTTCTCCATGCATTTTATGCATTGGTAAAAGCACTATGATGAAAAGTGTGATATGTTTTCAGGTATCTCCTATACTAATAGAGCCACATGCTCACCGGTTTGCCACATGATGTAGGCCTATGGACTGAACAAGAAACCACGAAAAATTTTAACCAGTCATCATTCTCACAACACTGAGGACCAGTCATTCGAAATGACTTCTCCATGCATTTTATGCATTGGTAAAAGCACTATGATGAAAAGTGTGATATGTTTTCAGGTATCTCCTATACTAATAGAGCCACATGCTCACCGGTTTGCCACATGATGTAGGCCTATGGACTGAACAAGAAACCACCAAAAATTTTATCCAGTCATCGTTCTCACAACACTGAGGACCAGTCATTCGAAATGACTTCTCCATGCATTTTATGCATTGGTAAAAGCACTATGATGAAAAGTGTGATATGTTTTCAGGTATCTCCTATACTAATAGAGCCACATGCTCACCGGTTTGCCACATGATGTAGGCCTATGGACTGAACAAGAAACCACCAAAAATTTTAACCAGTCATCGTTCTCACAACACTGAGGACCAGTCATTCGAAATGACTTCTCCATGCATTTTATGCATTGGTAAAAGCACTATGATGAAAAGTGTGATATGTTTTCAGGTATCTCCTATACTAATAGAGCCACATGCTCACCGGTTTGCCACATGCTGTAGGCCTATGGACTGAACAAGAAACCACCAAAAATTTTAACCAGTCATCGTTCTCACAACACTGAGGACCAGTCATTCGAAATGACTTCTCCATGCATTTTATGCATTGGTAAAAGCACTATGATGAAAAGTGTGATATGTTTTCAGGTATCTCCTATACTAATCGAGCCACATGCTCACCGGTTTGCCACATGATGTAGGCCTATGGACTGAACAAGAAACCACCAAAAATTTTAACCAGTCATCGTTCTCACAACACTGAGGACCAGTCATTCGAAATGACTTCTCCATGCATTTTATGCATTGGTAAAAGCACTATGATGAAAAGTGTGATATGTTTTCAGGTATCTCCTATACTAATAGAGCCACATGCTCACCGGTTTGCCACATGATGTAGGCCTATGGACTGAACAAGAAACCACGAAAAATTTTAACCAGTCATCATTCTCACAACACTGAGGACCAGTCATTCGAAATGACTTCTCCATGCATTTTATGCATTGGTAAAAGCACTATGATGAAAAGTGTGATATGTTTTCAGGTATCTCCTATACTAATAGAGCCACATGCTCACCGGTTTGCCACATGATGTAGGCCTATGGACTGAACAAGAAACCACCAAAAATTTTATCCAGTCATCGTTCTCACAACACTGAGGACCAGTCATTCGAAATGACTTCTCCATGCATTTTATGCATTGGTAAAAGCACTATGATGAAAAGTGTGATATGTTTTCAGGTATCTCCTATACTAATAGAGCCACATGCTCACCGGTTTGCCACATGATGTAGGCCTATGGACTGAACAAGAAACCACCAAAAATTTTAACCAGTCATCGTTCTCACAACACTGAGGACCAGTCATTCGAAATGACTTCTCCATGCATTTTATGCATTGGTAAAAGCACTATGATGAAAAGTGTGATATGTTTTCAGGTATCTCCTATACTAATAGAGCCACATGCTCACCGGTTTGCCACATGCTGTAGGCCTATGGACTGAACAAGAAACCACCAAAAATTTTAACCAGTCATCGTTCTCACAACACTGAGGACCAGTCATTCGAAATGACTTCTCCATGCATTTTATGCATTGGTAAAAGCACTATGATGAAAAGTGTGATATGTTTTCAGGTATCTCCTATACTAATCGAGCCACATGCTCACCGGTTTGCCACATGATGTAGGCCTATGGACTGAACAAGAAACCACCAAAAATTTTAACCAGTCATCGTTCTCACAACACTGAGGACCAGTCATTCGAAATGACTTCTCCATGCATTTTATGCATTGGTAAAAGCACTATGATGAAAAGTGTGATATGTTTTCAGGTATCTCCTATACTAATAGAGCCACATGCTCACCGGTTTGCCACATGATGTAGGCCTATGGACTGAACAAGAAACCACGAAAAATTTTAACCAGTCATCATTCTCACAACACTGAGGACCAGTCATTCGAAATGACTTCTCCATGCATTTTATGCATTGGTAAAAGCACTATGATGAAAAGTGTGATATGTTTTCAGGTATCTCCTATACTAATAGAGCCACATGCTCACCGGTTTGCCACATGATGTAGGCCTATGGACTGAACAAGAAACCACCAAAAATTTTATCCAGTCATCGTTCTCACAACACTGAGGACCAGTCATTCGAAATGACTTCTCCATGCATTTTATGCATTGGTAAAAGCACTATGATGAAAAGTGTGATATGTTTTCAGGTATCTCCTATACTAATAGAGCCACATGCTCACCGGTTTGCCACATGATGTAGGCCTATGGACTGAACAAGAAACCACCAAAAATTTTAACCAGTCATCGTTCTCACAACACTGAGGACCAGTCATTCGAAATGACTTCTCCATGCATTTTATGCATTGGTAAAAGCACTATGATGAAAAGTGTGATATGTTTTCAGGTATCTCCTATACTAATAGAGCCACATACTCACCGGTTTGCCACATGATGTAGGCCTATGGACTGAACAAGAAACCACCAAAAATTTTAACCAGTCATCGTTCTCACAACACTGAGGACCAGTCATTCGAAATGACTTCTCCATGCATTTTATGCATTGGTAAAAGCACTATGATGAAAAGTGTGATATGTTTTCAGGTATCTCCTATACTAATAGAGCCACATGCTCACCGGTTTGCCACATGATGTAGGCCTATGGACTGAACAAGAAACCACCAAAAATTTTAACCAGTCATCGTTCTCACAACACTGAGGACCAGTCATTCGAAATGACTTCTCCATGCATTTTATGCATTGGTAAAAGCACTATGATGAAAAGTGTGATATGTTTTCAGGTATCTCCTATACTAATCGAGCCACATGCTCACCGGTTTGCCACATGATGTAGGCCTATGGACTGAACAAGAAACCACCAAAAATTTTAACCAGTCATCGTTCTCACAACACTGAGGACCAGTCATTCGAAATGACTTCTCCATGCATTTTATGCATTGGTAAAAGCACTATGATGAAAAGTGTGATATGTTTTCAGGTATCTCCTATACTAATAGAGCCACATGCTCACCGGTTTGCCACATGATGTAGGCCTATGGACTGAACAAGAAACCACCCAAAATTTTAACCAGTCATCGTTCTCACAACACTGAGGACCAGTCATTCGAAATGACTTCTCCATGCATTTTATGCATTGGTAAAAGCACTATGATGAAAAGTGTGATGTTTTCAGGTATCTCCTATACTAATAGAGCCACATGCTCACCGGTTTGCCACATGCTGTAGGCCTATGGACTGAACAAGAAACCACCAAAAATTTTAACCAGTCATCGTTCTCACAACACTGAGGACCAGTCATTCGAAATGACTTCTCCATGCATTTTATGCATTGGTAAAAGCACTATGATGAAAAGTGTGATATATTTTCAGGTATCTCCTATACTAATAGAGCCACATGCTCACCGGTTTGCCACATGCTGTAGGCCTATGGACTGAACAAGAAACCACCAAAAATTTTAACCAGTCATCGTTCTCACAACACTGAGGACCAGTCATTCGAAATGACTTCTCCATGCATTTTATGCATTGGTAAAAGCACTATGATGAAAAGTGTGATATGTTTTCAGGTATCTCCTATACTAATAGAGCCACATGCTCACCGGTTTGCCACATGATGTAGGCCTGTGGACTGAACAAGAAACCACCAAAAATTTTAACCAGTCATCGTTCTCACAACACTGAGGACCAGTCATTCGAAATGACTTCTCCATGCATTTTATGCATTGGTAAAAGCACTATGATGAAAAGTGTGATATGTTTTCAGGTATCTCCTATACTAATAGAGCCACATGCTCACCGGTTTGCCACATGATGTAGGCCTATGGACTGAACAAGAAACCACCAAAAATTTTAACCAGTCATCGTTCTCACAACACTGAGGACCAGTCATTCGAAATGACTTCTCCATGCATTTTATGCATTGGTAAAAGCACTATGATGAAAAGTGTGATATGTTTTCAGGTATCTCCTATACTAATAGAGCCACATGCTCACCGGTTTGCCACATGATGTAGGCCTATGGACTGAACAAGAAACCACCAAAAATTTTAACCAGTCATCGTTCTCACAACACTGAGGACCAGTCATTCGAAATGACTTCTCCATGCATTTTATGCATTGGTAAAAGCACTATGATGAAAAGTGTGATATGTTTTCAGGTATCTCCTATACTAATAGAGCCACATGCTCACCGGTTTGCCACATGATGTAGGCCTATGGACTGAACAAGAAACCACCAAAAATTTTATCCAGTCATCGTTCTCACAACACTGAGGACCAGTCATTCGAAATGACTTCTCCATGCATTTTATGCATTGGTAAAAGCACTATGATGAAAAGTGTGATATGTTTTCAGGTATCTCCTATACTAATAGAGCCACATGCTCACCGGTTTGCCACATGATGTAGGCCTATGGACTGAACAAGAAACCACCAAAAATTTTAACCAGTCATCGTTCTCACAACACTGAGGACCAGTCATTCGAAATGACTTCTCCATGCATTTTATGCATTGGTAAAAGCACTATGATTGAAAAGTGTGATATGTTTTCAGGTATCTCCTATACTAATAGAGCCACATGGTCACCGGTTTGCCACATGATGTAGGCCTATGGACTGAACAAGAAACCACCAAAAATTTTAACCAGTCATCGTTCTCACAACACTGAGGACCAGTCATTCGAAATGACTTCTCCATGCATTTTATGCATTGGTAAAAGCACTATGATGAAAAGTGTGATATGTTTTCAGGTATCTCCTATACTAATAGAGCCACATGCTCACCGGTTTGCCACATGATGTAGGCCTATGGACTGAACAAGAAACCACCAAAAATTTTAACCAGTCATCGTTCTCACAACACTGAGGACCAGTCATTCGAAATGACTTCTCCATGCATTTTATGCATTGGTAAAAGCACTATGATGAAAAGTGTGATATGTTTTCAGGTATCTCCTATACAAATTAGAGCCACATGCTCACCGGTTTGCCACATGATGTAGGCCTATGGACTGAACAAGAAACCACCAAAAATTTTAACCAGTCATCGTTCTCACAACACTGAGGACCAGTCATTCGAAATGACTTCTCCATGCATTTTATGCATTGGTAAAAGCACTATGATGAAAAGTGTGATATGTTTTCAGGTATCTCCTATACTAATAGAGCCACATGCTCACCGGTTTGCCACATGCTGTAGGCCTATGGACTGAACAAGAAACCACCAAAAATTTTAACCAGTCATCGTTCTCACAACACTGAGGACCAGTCATTCGAAATGACTTCTCCATGCATTTTATGCATTGGTAAAAGCACTATGATGAAAAGTGTGATATATTTTCAGGTATCTCCTATACTAATAGAGCCACATGCTCACCGGTTTGCCACATGCTGTAGGCCTATGGACTGAACAAGAAACCACCAAAAATTTTAACCAGTCATCGTTCTCACAACACAGGACCAGTCATTCGAAATGACTTCTCCATGCATTTTATGCATTGGTAAAAGCACTATGATGAAAAGTGTGATATGTTTTCAGGTATCTCCTATACTAATAGAGCCACATGCTCACCGGTTTGCCACATGATGTAGGCCTGTGGACTGAACAAGAAACCACCAAAAATTTTAACCAGTCATCGTTCTCACAACACTGAGGACCAGTCATTCGAAATGACTTCTCCATGCATTTTATGCATTGGTAAAAGCACTATGATGAAAAGTGTGATATGTTTTCAGGTATCTCCTATACTAATAGAGCCACATGCTCACCGGTTTGCCACATGATGTAGGCCTATGGACTGAACAAGAAACCACCAAAAATTTTAACCAGTCATCGTTCTCACAACACTGAGGACCAGTCATTCGAAATGACTTCTCCATGCATTTTATGCATTGGTAAAAGCACTATGATGAAAAGTGTGATATGTTTTCAGGTATCTCCTATACTAATAGAGCCACATGCTCACCGGTTTGCCACATGATGTAGGCCTATGGACTGAACAAGAAACCACCAAAAATTTTAACCAGTCATCGTTCTCACAACACTGAGGACCAGTCATTCGAAATGACTTCTCCATGCATTTTATGCATTGGTAAAAGCACTATGATGAAAAGTGTGATATGTTTTCAGGTATCTCCTATACTAATAGAGCCACATGCTCACCGGTTTGCCACATGATGTAGGCCTATGGACTGAACAAGAAACCACCAAAAATTTTATCCAGTCATCGTTCTCACAACACTGAGGACCAGTCATTCGAAATGACTTCTCCATGCATTTTATGCATTGGTAAAAGCACTATGATGAAAAGTGTGATATGTTTTCAGGTATCTCCTATACTAATAGAGCCACATGCTCACCGGTTTGCCACATGATGTAGGCCTATGGACTGAACAAGAAACCACCAAAAATTTTAACCAGTCATCGTTCTCACAACACTGAGGACCAGTCATTCGAAATGACTTCTCCATGCATTTTATGCATTGGTAAAAGCACTATGATGAAAAGTGTGATATGTTTTCAGGTATCTCCTATACTAATAGAGCCACATGCTCACCGGTTTGCCACATGATGTAGGCCTATGGACTGAACAAGAAACCACCAAAAATTTTAACCAGTCATCGTTCTCACAACACTGAGGACCAGTCATTCGAAATGACTTCTCCATGCATTTTATGCATTGGTAAAAGCACTATGATGAAAAGTGTGATATGTTTTCAGGTATCTCCTATACTAATAGAGCCACATGCTCACCGGTTTGCCACATGATGTAGGCCTGTGGACTGAACAAGAAACCACCAAAAATTTTAACCAGTCATCGTTCTCACAACACTGAGGACCAGTCATTCGAAATGACTTCTCCATGCATTTTATGCATTGGTAAAAGCACTATGATGAAAAGTGTGATATGTTTTCAGGTATCTCCTATACTAATAGAGCCACATGCTCACCGGTTTGCCACATGATGTAGGCCTATGGACTGAACAAGAAACCACCAAAAATTTTAACCAGTCATCGTTCTCACAACACTGAGGACCAGTCATTCGAAATGACTTCTCCATGCATTTTATGCATTGGTAAAAGCACTATGATGAAAAGTGTGATATGTTTTCAGGTATCTCCTATACTAATAGAGCCACATGCTCACCGGTTTGCCACATGATGTAGGCCTATGGACTGAACAAGAAACCACCAAAAATTTTAACCAGTCATCGTTCTCACAACACTGAGGACCAGTCATTCGAAATGACTTCTCCATGCATTTTATGCATTGGTAAAAGCACTATGATGAAAAGTGTGATATGTTTTCAGGTATCTCCTATACTAATAGAGCCACATGCTCACCGGTTTGCCACATGATGTAGGCCTATGGACTGAACAAGAAACCACCAAAAATTTTATCCAGTCATCGTTCTCACAACACTGAGGACCAGTCATTCGAAATGACTTCTCCATGCATTTTATGCATTGGTAAAAGCACTATGATGAAAAGTGTGATATGTTTTCAGGTATCTCCTATACTAATAGAGCCACATGCTCACCGGTTTGCCACATGATGTAGGCCTATGGACTGAACAAGAAACCACCAAAAATTTTAACCAGTCATCGTTCTCACAACACTGAGGACCAGTCATTCGAAATGACTTCTCCATGCATTTTATGCATTGGTAAAAGCACTATGATGAAAAGTGTGATATGTTTTCAGGTATCTCCTATACTAATAGAGCCACATGCTCACCGGTTTGCCACATGATGTAGGCCTATGGACTGAACAAGAAACCACCAAAAATTTTAACCAGTCATCGTTCTCACAACACTGAGGACCAGTCATTCGAAATGACTTCTCCATGCATTTTATGCATTGGTAAAAGCACTATGATTGAAAAGTGTGATATGTTTTCAGGTATCTCCTATACTAATAGAGCCACATGCTCACCGGTTTGCCACATGATGTAGGCCTATGGACTGAACAAGAAACCACCAAAAATTTTAACCAGTCATCGTTCTCACAACACTGAGGACCAGTCATTCGAAATGACTTCTCCATGCATTTTATGCATTGGTAAAAGCACTATGATGAAAAGTGTGATATGTTTTCAGGTATCTCCTATACTAATAGAGCCACATGCTCACCGGTTTGCCACATGATGTAGGCCTATGGACTGAACAAGAAACCACCAAAAATGTTAACCAGTCATCGTTCTCACAACACTGAGGACCAGTCATTCGAAATGACTTCTCCATGCATTTTATGCATTGGTAAAAGCACTATGATGAAAAGTGTGATATGTTTTCAGGTATCTCCTATACTAATAGAGCCACATGCTCACCGGTTTGCCACATGATGTAGGCCTATGGACTGAACAAGAAACCACCAAAAATTTTAACCAGTCATCGTTCTCACAACACTGAGGACCAGTCATTCGAAATGACTTCTCCATGCATTTTATGCATTGGTAAAAGCACTATGATGAAAAGTGTGATATGTTTTCAGGTATCTCCTATACTAATAGAGCCACATGCTCACCGGTTTGCCACATGATGTAGGCCTATGGACTGAACAAGAAACCACCAAAAATTTTAACCAGTCATCGTTCTCACAACACTGAGGACCAGTCATTCGAAATGACTTCTCCATGCATTTTATGCATTGGTAAAAGCACTATGATGAAAAGTGTGATATGTTTTCAGGTATCTCCTATACTAATCGAGCCACATGCTCACCGGTTTGCCACATGATGTAGGCCTATGGACTGAACAAGAAACCACCAAAAATTTTAACCAGTCATCGTTCTCACAACACTGAGGACCAGTCATTCGAAATGACTTCTCCATGCATTTTATGCATTGGTAAAAGCACTATGATGAAAAGTGTGATATGTTTTCAGGTATCTCCTATACTAATCGAGCCACATGCTCACCGGTTTGCCACATGATGTAGGCCTATGGACTGAACAAGAAACCACGAAAAATTTTAACCAGTCATCATTCTCACAACACTGAGGACCAGTCATTCGAAATGACTTCTCCATGCATTTTATGCATTGGTAAAAGCACTATGATGAAAAGTGTGATATGTTTTCAGGTATCTCCTATACTAATAGAGCCACATGCTCACCGGTTTGCCACATGATGTAGGCCTATGGACTGAACAAGAAACCACCAAAAATTTTATCCAGTCATCGTTCTCACAACACTGAGGACCAGTCATTCGAAATGACTTCTCCATGCATTTTATGCATTGGTAAAAGCACTATGATGAAAAGTGTGATATGTTTTCAGGTATCTCCTATACTAATAGAGCCACATGCTCACCGGTTTGCCACATGATGTAGGCCTATGGACTGAACAAGAAACCACCAAAAATTTTAACCAGTCATCGTTCTCACAACACTGAGGACCAGTCATTCGAAATGACTTCTCCATGCATTTTATGCATTGGTAAAAGCACTATGATGAAAAGTGTGATATGTTTTCAGGTATCTCCTATACTAATAGAGCCACATGCTCACCGGTTTGCCACATGATGTAGGCCTATGGACTGAACAAGAAACCACCAAAAATTTTAACCAGTCATCGTTCTCACAACACTGAGGACCAGTCATTCGAAATGACTTCTCCATGCATTTTATGCATTGGTAAAAGCACTATGATGAAAAGTGTGATATGTTTTCAGGTATCTCCTATACTAATAGAGCCACATGCTCACCGGTTTGCCACATGATGTAGGCCTATGGACTGAACAAGAAACCACCAAAAATTTTAACCAGTCATCGTTCTCACAACACTGAGGACCAGTCATTCGAAATGACTTCTCCATGCATTTTATGCATTGGTAAAAGCACTATGATGAAAAGTGTGATATGTTTTCAGGTATCTCCTATACTAATAGAGCCACATGCTCACCGGTTTGCCACATGATGTAGGCCTATGGACTGAACAAGAAACCACCAAAAATTTTAACCAGTCATCGTTCTCACAACACTGAGGACCAGTCATTCGAAATGACTTCTCCATGCATTTTATGCATTGGTAAAAGCACTATGATGAAAACTGATATGTTTTCAGGTATCTCCTATACTAATAGAGCCACATGCTCACCGGTTTGCCACATGATGTAGGCCTATGGACTGAACAAGAAACCACCAAAAATTTTAACCAGTCATCGTTCTCACAACACTGAGGACCAGTCATTCGAAATGACTTCTCCATGCATTTTATGCATTGGTAAAAGCACTATGATGAAAAGTGTGATATGTTTTCAGGTATCTCCTATACTAATCGAGCCACATGCTCACCGGTTTGCCACATGATGTAGGCCTATGGACTGAACAAGAAACCACCAAAAATTTTAACCAGTCATCGTTCTCACAACACTGAGGACCAGTCATTCGAAATGACTTCTCCATGCATTTTATGCATTGGTAAAAGCACTATGATGAAAAGTGTGATATGTTTTCAGGTATCTCCTATACTAATAGAGCCACATGCTCACCGGTTTGCCACATGATGTAGGCCTATGGACTGAACAAGAAACCACGAAAAATTTTAACCAGTCATCATTCTCACAACACTGAGGACCAGTCATTCGAAATGACTTCTCCATGCATTTTATGCATTGGTAAAAGCACTATGATGAAAAGTGTGATATGTTTTCAGGTATCTCCTATACTAATAGAGCCACATGCTCACCGGTTTGCCACATGATGTAGGCCTATGGACTGAACAAGAAACCACCAAAAATTTTAACCAGTCATCGTTCTCACAACACTGAGGACCAGTCATTCGAAATGACTTCTCCATGCATTTTATGCATTGGTAAAAGCACTATGATGAAAAGTGTGATATGTTTTCAGGTATCTCCTATACTAATAGAGCCACATGCTCACCGGTTTGCCACATGATGTAGGCCTATGGACTGAACAAGAAACCACCAAAAATTTTATCCAGTCATCGTTCTCACAACACTGAGGACCAGTCATTCGAAATGACTTCTCCATGCATTTTATGCATTGGTAAAAGCACTATGATGAAAAGTGTGATATGTTTTCAGGTATCTCCTATACTAATAGAGCCACATGCTCACCGGTTTGCCACATGATGTAGGCCTATGGACTGAACAAGAAACCACCAAAAATTTTAACCAGTCATCGTTCTCACAACACTGAGGACCAGTCATTCGAAATGACTTCTCCATGCATTTTATGCATTGGTAAAAGCACTATGATGAAAAGTGTGATATGTTTTCAGGTATCTCCTATACTAATAGAGCCACATGCTCACCGGTTTGCCACATGATGTAGGCCTATGGACTGAACAAGAAACCACCAAAAATTTTAACCAGTCATCGTTCTCACAACACTGAGGACCAGTCATTCGAAATGACTTCTCCATGCATTTTATGCATTGGTAAAAGCACTATGATTGAAAAGTGTGATATGTTTTCAGGTATCTCCTATACTAATAGAGCCACATGCTCACCGGTTTGCCACATGATGTAGGCCTATGGACTGAACAAGAAACCACCAAAAATTTTAACCAGTCATCGTTCTCACAACACTGAGGACCAGTCATTCGAAATGACTTCTCCATGCATTTTATGCATTGGTAAAAGCACTATGATGAAAAGTGTGATATGTTTTCAGGTATCTCCTATACTAATAGAGCCACATGCTCACCGGTTTGCCACATGATGTAGGCCTATGGACTGAACAAGAAACCACCAAAAATTTTAACCAGTCATCGTTCTCACAACACTGAGGACCAGTCATTCGAAATGACTTCTCCATGCATTTTATGCATTGGTAAAAGCACTATGATGAAAAGTGTGATATGTTTTCAGGTATCTCCTATACTAATAGAGCCACATGCTCACCGGTTTGCCACATGATGTAGGCCTATGGACTGAACAAGAAACCACCAAAAATTTTAACCAGTCATCGTTCTCACAACACTGAGGACCAGTCATTCGAAATGACTTCTCCATGCATTTTATGCATTGGTAAAAGCACTATGATGAAAAGTGTGATATGTTTTCAGGTATCTCCTATACTAATAGAGCCACATGCTCACCGGTTTGCCACATGATGTAGGCCTATGGACTGAACAAGAAACCACCAAAAATTTTAACCAGTCATCGTTCTCACAACACTGAGGACCAGTCATTCGAAATGACTTCTCCATGCATTTTATGCATTGGTAAAAGCACTATGATGAAAAGTGTGATATGTTTTCAGGTATCTCCTATACTAATCGAGCCACATGCTCACCGGTTTGCCACATGATGTAGGCCTATGGACTGAACAAGAAACCACCAAAAATTTTAACCAGTCATCGTTCTCACAACACTGAGGACCAGTCATTCGAAATGACTTCTCCATGCATTTTATGCATTGGTAAAAGCACTATGATGAAAAGTGTGATATGTTTTCAGGTATCTCCTATACTAATAGAGCCACATGCTCACCGGTTTGCCACATGATGTAGGCCTATGGACTGAACAAGAAACCACGAAAAATTTTAACCAGTCATCATTCTCACAACACTGAGGACCAGTCATTCGAAATGACTTCTCCATGCATTTTATGCATTGGTAAAAGCACTATGATGAAAAGTGTGATATGTTTTCAGGTATCTCCTATACTAATAGAGCCACATGCTCACCGGTTTGCCACATGATGTAGGCCTATGGACTGAACAAGAAACCACCAAAAATTTTATCCAGTCATCGTTCTCACAACACTGAGGACCAGTCATTCGAAATGACTTCTCCATGCATTTTATGCATTGGTAAAAGCACTATGATGAAAAGTGTGATATGTTTTCAGGTATCTCCTATACTAATAGAGCCACATGCTCACCGGTTTGCCACATGATGTAGGCCTATGGACTGAACAAGAAACCACCAAAAATTTTAACCAGTCATCGTTCTCACAACACTGAGGACCAGTCATTCGAAATGACTTCTCCATGCATTTTATGCATTGGTAAAAGCACTATGATGAAAAGTGTGATATGTTTTCAGGTATCTCCTATACTAATAGAGCCACATGCTCACCGGTTTGCCACATGATGTAGGCCTATGGACTGAACAAGAAACCACCAAAAATTTTAACCA